>NC_083315.2:112330602-112432283 GCF_963455315.2 Globicephala melas | reverse complement strand
CATGCATTCTCTCTCCAAAAAATTTATGAAATTAAACACTCAAAACAAAATTACAAATGAGCACATCCTCATATACAACTATACTTCTAGGAATTTAACCTCCATAATCGAATGCTGTGAAATTAATTATGTCATACCATAAATGGAATAGTATGCAGCCATCAAAAAGAGTAAATTCATTATATACTAACATGGAATTATTTCCAAAATAAACCATGAGGTTAAAAAGGCAAAGAGTAAATCAGTGTATATATTTTATGCATACACAAACAAATTCACATTCTTCCCACCCCCTTTTCTTTCATACAAATTGATGGAAGTGGTTGACCCTCAAATGGGGAGCCTAGTTGCCAGAGGCCAGGGTTGCGGGGAGATAATATGTTCTTTTGTACCTTTTGAATTTTAATCACATAAATATCTTACTCATTCATATTAAAATAAGATTTGCACCATGTGAATTTTTGTGCTCCAGTAGTTTTCTTGGGTTACTGTCTTAAGAAGTAACCAGCAACCAAGGTCTCAGAAGGCCTCCTTGTGGGAGCAGTTGCAGCCCCACTGCCATCATGTAGAAACTGTTGTTCCTACAGGATGTGCTCCAAGGAAACTTGACAAAGAGGCCCACTATGCCTCTGACTGGCATTTTATACTAAATAGAATAAAGTAGAACAGTTATCATTTCTCCTTTCACCCCCAATAGAGATTCAGGTTCCTAATTATTAACTGTCAGAAAAAATGGATATAATGCAAAAAAGCCCATTCCTATTAGTAAATGTCATAATAGAACCAGATTTAATTTTAAAAAAGAAAAAAAAAACGTTTTGCCCTGATCAGTAGGCTACAGAAGTCATTTGTAGGAGTGAAATAGTCTGTGCTTTGGAGTGGAGGGCCAGCAATGAAGTTGGCTCGGAGAAGAAAGTGCCCGCAGGGAGGTGGGAATATGACTTCTCACTTAGACTGTTCTTAGGCTAAACTGGGGGAAAGAGCGTGAGATCAAAGACAGGGGCAACGAGTTCTGGCTTAGCTGTACTCACAGTGTAATCTTGGGGAAATCATTTAAGCTATTGTCAAGTGGAGACAATTACTGAATACAGAAATGTGGGGAGGATTAATGAGCAAAAGACCAACAACAAAGAGCATGTGAGGATTACAGAAGAGTAAACAAAATTTTCTAACTATAAATATTGAGTCTGTGTATTCAAAGGCAATCTCTAAACACTAAAATGCACAGGAGACTATCTGTAGTGGTTGCACTTTCAAAATATTAACTAAATGGTCAATATTTGATGAGTTTATTTGATCATAAGAAGAATTTTTAAATTGTAAAGCAGAATAATGTAGCCTAATCAATCAATCAACTTATGGCTGATACAAGCATCCCCAATGGTTTGCTGGAGTCTTTAGGTGAATTTTGACATGTGACACCATAGAGTCAAAATAACTATGAGGAGGGATGAGGGTGGGGGAAGTACAGTTAAGCTCTTAAGCTTCAGCAGGTGTTTTTAATTCAATAAATATGTTTTAGAGTGCCCTCTATGTGTTAGACACAGCTAGACAAACTAGACAGAACCTAGGTAAATAAGCCAGTTGCAGGCTAGACATATAATTTAAAAGGAAAGGCAGACCAAAGGAAAAGAAACAACACATTAAGGCAAATTATGATAAAAACTATGAGAAATTAGGATAAAAACTAGGAGAAACAAGTCATGTGCATCTGAAGGGCTAATGAAGTACACTATTTACAGCTGTAGACATTTGAGAAGGCAGCTAGGAGAAGGTATAATTAAGCATGTCTTTGAATGACATGAGTTTTTCAATATTACTGGAGAAAAACTAATTTTCTAGAAAAAAAATTTTAAGGTATTTATGAATCTTGGTCCTCATCACTTACAGGAAGTAAAAATACATTCTAATACTTCAGCATAAGAAGAAAAACCACAAAGTGTATCAAGTTTTCTAAAGTCATTTAAAGTATAGACTGTTACTTTATATGTCTTCATATATTCTTATGTTGATGGATAAAGGTAAAGAAATAAAAATCTGCTGTTTCATATGTCACAGATGTCTCACAAGTAAGAGCTGTCAGTGAGCCATCCACCATCAGTGTATTGATGCACTGTGTCAAAACTGTCACATCAGTGCTCAACAAGCAACTTGTGTATTTAACTCTATGGTAGCCCTGTCCAACAGAAATACAATGCAAGCCAACTATGCACAACAGCCAAGACACAGAAACAACCTAAATGTCCACTGACAGATGAATGGATAAAGAAGATGTGGTACATATATACAATGGAATACTACTCAGCCATAAAAAAGAGTGAAATAATGGCATTTGCAGCAACATGAATGGACCTAGAAATTAGCATACTAAGTGAAATAAGTCAGAAAGAGAAAGACAAACACCATATGATACACTTATATGTGGAATCTAAAATATGACACAAATGACGTATCTACGAAGCAGGAGCAGACTCACAGACATAGAGAACAGACTTGTGGTTGTGAAGAGGGGGTGGTGGGGGAGAGAAGGACTGGGAGTTTGGGATAAGCAGATGCAAACTATTATATAAAGGATGGATAAACAACGAGGTCCTACTGTATAGCACAGGGAACTATATTCAATATAGTTGATATAGTGATAAACCATAATGGAAAAGAATATGAACAAAATATATATGTGTAACTGAGTCACTTTGCTGTACAGCAGAAATTAAACACAACATTGTAAATCAACCATACTTCAATAAATTTTTTTAAAAAGAAACATAATGCAAGCCACATAAGACTTTTTAAATTTTCTAGTAGCCACATTAAAAATTTTAAAGGAACAGCCAAGTTAAATTTTTAAATATATTTATGCTAATCTATTCAAAACATTATTTCAATATGGAATCACTAGGAAAATATTGGAGATAGTTTATATTCTTTTTTTAATTTTTGAAATCTAGTATGTATTTTGTCTTTATAGCATACCTCAATTCTGACTAGCTACATATTAAGTGGTCAATAGGCACATGTGGCTGGTGACATGTGGTCCTAAGGAATTACTGATACATCGAAATAGTGTCCATAATACTAGCTCACAATAAATATGTGAATGAATGAAGAATAAATGAATGAATGGCAAACTGACATAATACTCTTACACACTCATTATTCCTTAGGTTAAACCACTTTAATGTATTTCTAAACAAAGATGAGACAATACACAAAATCTCCCCCGAATCAGTAAATTAAAAATATAAATTTTGATAAAACTATGTTTTGTTTAATGTTGAAACAAAATTTAAATACTCAGGATGTAGTACATCCTGCGGCTACTTATATTATCATAAATACCCTTCAGAGAAGAAAAGTGGCAAGGGCAGGGGATTAATAAAAACTAGACTTTCTGTTGTTTATTCACATTCAATTTTTTTCTTGAGAACTTTGCCTCTTCCTATTTATTGTAATTAAATATATTCTTATAAACCAATTTTGAATTAGAATTTAAGGTGTACAAATACACACAAGCTTTCTCCAATTCATTAAAGCAATTCAATATTAGATTATTGAAGTAAAATTTTTCTTACTGTATTTATATGATAACTGCTTTCCTATTGGCTATGTAAATCTATCTATCTATATAGCAAATAGGTTTTATTTTATGGCCCACTTTGATGAACTGTTTTGGGTCTCCCTCTATAATTAGTGGGAAAATTTGCCATGATCAATTAGTGATGCTTGTCATGGGTTCAGGAGGGAGTTCTCCCAGTTCATGTGCTATATTTGTGTCATGGCTAACCTATTAGAAAGGCAAGAATAAACAGAGTATTCACAGAAGGTGTTATGGCTGATTGCATCACCTCTCACCCCTCTAAATTCATATGTTGAAGGCCTAATGCCCAGGACTTCAGAATATGATCTTATTTGGAAATACAGTCCTTGTAGATATTACCTAAGTTAAAATAAGGTCATACTGGAGTAGTGTGGGCCCGTAATCCAATAGGATAGGTATCCATATAAAAGGGTCAATCAACTACAGTATTTGTACAAAGGAACCTATCCTGAATCTCATTTTCTTTTAAATGACTGCCTGGTACCTTGTAAAAGTCTAACAGAATTATAATTATCTATAATTAAAAAAAATTTAGGAGTCATTTTCATTTCTATCTCTAGGCATACTATTTGTAATTTATTACCCTAATTATATGATAAGTTTGTCATTAATCTTTTTCTTTTCCTTCCAGAGAGTTTTAAAGCTGTAATAGAAATACTCTAGTCCAAATCCCACATTTTGCATATGGGGAAACTGAGTCCTGGAGAAATGACCTGTAAAAATCAACTGACTTTATAATGACTCAGAAAAGTCTTAACTTCCAATGAAATCTACATGAATATGCCTTCTTTACTCACTTCAGCAAGGGCAGTTATATATTTAAAAAATGCTTCTTTATTCTCTACAAAATGTGGAAGAATGAAGATTAAATTCAATCAATTTCTCATTCAATTACTGTCAGGATGTTTTTACTTATTGCAAAGATAGATCATTGTGCCCATCTTTTGAAAAAAAGAAAAGAGAAAAAAAACCTGACACACAAAAATCTTAACTTGCCCCACATATAAATTAGGCAGTAATTATTTGCATTACAAAAGATTTCACTTTACCAAAAAGATATTGTAGCAAGTTTCCTTGAAATATCAAGTCCCTTGGTAGAGCACAAATTTAATCCAATTTACAAAGGGAACAGGGAGGCAAAAACTTTAGCTTAAGAATAACTTCTACTTAAAAACCTTCCCTGACTAAATAATGGCCTTTTTCTGTGCTCCTCCTACACTCCTGCCCTCTGGTAAACCACTATCCTGGCCATTCCTCACTTATGCATCCTAGTATTCACAGAATAAATTATTGATTCAACCGCAGTTTGGAGTAAAAAGGTACATAAGAGAAGCACAGTTTCTCTCTAGTTCAGTCTTATTATAGGATATTATTATTATTGCTGGTTTCCTTTTCTGTGTATCCTCCTAAATTTCTCATTCCTTCAAGACAGAGGTATGTCTTATTCATAGCTGAGTCTCCAGGACCTCGCACGGTGCCTGATTCACAGCATTCAGTAGATTTCTGAGTGCTACCATATGCCAAGTGCTGTTCTACATTCATAAATGTACCCTCATCTCATTCAATCCTCAAGCTCCCTGGATATGAGATTTGTACAGAGTGTGACACTCAGGCTCAGAGGTTAGGTAAGGCAGTCAAGCTCACACAATTCAAAAGTGATGGAATAGCTATGCAAACTCACATCTGTAAAACATTCTCAAGCTCATGCTTTCCCCACTTTACAAACTATCAAAATGAGATGTCTGTGGAACGTGCTAGAACGCCCATAACTCAAAAAAATATAAGCAAGGTCTTCCCTGGTGGCGCAGTGGTTGAGAGTCCGCCTGCCGATGCAGGGAACACGGGTTCGGGCCTGGGTCCGGGAAGATCCCACATGCCGCGGAACGGCTGGGCCCGTGAGCCATGGCCACTGACCCTGCGCGTCCGGAGCCTGTGCTCCGCAATGGGAGAGGCCACAACAGTGAGAGGCCCGCGTACCACAAAAAAAAAAAAAAAAAAAAAAAAAGAGCAAATTTATTAATCACCAACACAGAAAAGATGCAGGTAAAAAGTGAAATTTCCCCTATTCCTTTATTAGTTCATCTGTCTTCTGGAAAGACATTCTATATTTATGCACAGGACAATGCTCAAAGCAGGTACACAGTATCTGCTATATGAAATTGTAAAGCGTCTACGACTCTTTACTTGTGAGTCATTTAAGGATAAAGCTCTTGGTAACCAAGATTTTCAAGCAAGAACAGTCTATTATTCTTCTTCTTTTAGTTATTTTTATAATTGCCATTTTTCTTTTAAAATAATTTTAAAACTGCAAGAGCACAGGTTTCCAGTCACATGGGCCTGGGGTTACACTCTGGTCCTCCCATTTCCTGGCCATGTAGTCTTTGAAATAATGTTAAAAAGACAAATAAAGACAAAGAGCTGAGAGACTGGAAATGACTGGACATAGCAAGAAAGGAAACTAACATGCAAGAGGAAAAATAAAACTACACTGCATATGGAAAACTGTATAATGAGAACTGCAGAAAATCAAAGCACTGATATGGAGAGCAATATTGCACTGCTCATCCAGAACTCAGAAGAATAAGACAAAGAATTGAAAATGATGAGAGGATTATTATGAAGAACAGAAAACAGGTCTACCTTTTGAATCACACATATTACAATGGGAGGAAAAAAAGAACTGGAATAAAAGCAAACTCAAGGACAAAACTGAAGAAAAACTTCAGAGATTTAAAGACAAAACCTTAATTTAAAAAGGGGCAAGGAGGATGCAAACCAGGAGAGTACATCATGATCCACATGAAACCAAAGAAAAATTCTCACATACATTCTTATACCCTGGATAAAGGTTTTTAATACAGGGCCCAAGGGACAAAGAAACCTGCATACCTCCGGAAAAAAAAACAGCTTATCTTCAAAGAAACAAAATTCTGGTTGGCATCAATATCTTCCCGGCAATTTAAATACCATGAGAGAGACAAATGAGCAACACTTACAACAATTTAATTAAGAGGGAAAAGTTTGTAAGCCAAGATTTTTGTAACAAACTAAGTTGTATGATGATAAAAAAAAAAAAAAAATCAGATATTCAAGGGCTCAGAAAATCTAGCCAAAAATCCCTTAAAAATTACTTGATGATATACTCCAGTTAACTGGGAAATGAATCTAAATTAATGGAAATACTATGGCATAAAAGGACTGAAAGGTTGAAAGTTAAACAAAAATGTCTCAGTGAATGATGAAAATGTTACAAAATGTATCCAAATTTAAAAACTGTAAAAATAATTTAGTGGCAATAAACTGAATTCAAAACAATAGGTTTTGCCCAAGAAGCACATTAAAATAAGTGCAACATCATTCTTCATTAAGGAAATACAAATCAAAACCACAATGAGATACCACTTTACACCTAACAGGATGGCTATAATTTACAAACATAAAACAAGAAAAAGAAAATTATTGGCAAGTATATAGAGAAATCGGAACCCTCGAATGTTACAAGTAAGAATGTAAAATGGTTCAGCCACTGTGGAGAAGATTTTGACACTTTCTCAAAAACTTAAACATAGGATGACCACAGAACCCAGCAATTCCACTCATAGGGGCGTGTGTGTGTGTGTGTGTGTGTGTTTAAATTGAAAACAAGTATGCAAAAAAATACATGTACCAATAGGATTACAGCAGTGTTGTCTACAAGAGTTAAGAGGTAGAAACAACCCAAATATCCATCAATGGATAAATAGATAATAAGATTGTGGTATATACAGACAATGTAATATTATTCAGCCATTAAAAGGAATGAAGTACTGATATATTCTGCAATGTGGATGAACCTCAAAAATATTATGCTCAGTGCAAGAAATCAGTCACAAAAGGTGATGTAAAGTATGATTCTATTTGTAGGAAATATTCAGAATAGCTGAATCTATAGAGACATAATACAGATTGGTGGTTACCAAGGGTGAGGGCAAGAGAAATGGGAAGTAAATGCTTAATAGAAAGGGTGTTTCTTTATGGAGTGATGAACATGTTTTAGAACTGGATAGAGGCTAGTTGTACAACATTGTGAATATATTAAATGCCACTGAACTGTTCCCTTTAAAACAGTTAATTTTATGTTGTGTGAACTTTACCTAAAAAAAAATAGGTTTTAGTAAAAGAACTAGAAAGCAAAATAGGGAACAGGCTAGTTTTTTAACCAAACTGTAAGTTGCAAAAGCATAATTATCATATAGTCTTAAAGGAGCAGATAATACTTAAGAGGCACTTTCATTAAATCTTAAGAGAACTGCCAAATTTTTCTCAAGGACATAAAAGAATGTCTGAATGTTTGTTTGTTTATTATATTCCTCAATGGGAAGATGAGATGTTTTAGAAATACCAATCCTTCCCGATCCCTAATAAAAAAGGCCAAATGGATATTCATTAATTTGACAAGTGATGTCAAAGTTTACCTAGAAAAATAAATAGGTCAGAATTTCAAAGAAAATTTACAAAAGAGGAGTAGACAAAGTTTTCCCCCCTTACCAGATACTAATATATTATAAAAGTATAGTAATTAAAGCAATATGATACAAATATAAACACTGACATATGGCAGACCAAAAAAACAAAGCCTGGATCCTAATATATGCCATGCAATCATTCAGAATGTTCAGTTTCCTCTTTGGCACACACTACATCCCACATATTTTACTAAGACTGAGAGTCAAAGCCACATCTCATTAGACATCAATATAACTTCAGCACTATAGCAAAGTTATGGGTAAAAAATAAAAGGTTCTAACATATTTAAAAATGTTAGCAGACATCTTGTCTTCTATAGGGAAGAATTACTTCTCAACTGTAAAAGTAATGAAGAAATTCCAAAAGGAAGCATTTACAAGTTTAAACAGAGAAAAAGAAAAATGTTTATATCCTAAAATAAAAACAATTATGGAGCAAAAGCAAAACTGTAGAAAGTATTAAGGGTATAAATGGTAATACCCTTAATAAACAGTTCACAGCAATCAATTAAAATCACTGAAGTTCTAACATAAAAGTAGGTAAAGCCCATTAAATGACAGAAGAAATGAGATAATATAAAAATTGTTTTTTCAATAATAAAAGATATATAATTTTCAATGGATACTAATCTTCACTATCAAATTAAATGCTTTAAAAATCTATCAGTGTTAACAAAGGTATAATGGAATGATATCATCCTCATACACTGCTGACAGAAACGATGGCACACTTGCTGGAAATCAATCTGTTGATGTACAGTTGAACCTTGAACAACACGAGTTTGAACTGCATGGGTCCACTTATAAGCAGATTTTTTCAATAAATATATTAGAAATTTGGGGGGATGTTTGCAACAATTTGAAAAAAACTTACAGATGAACCATGTTGCCTAGAATAGTGAAAAAATTTCAGAAAAACGTAGGTATGTCATGAATGCATAAAATATATGTACATATATAAATATAACACACAAAATATGTGTTAATCGACTGGTTATGTTTTCAATAAAGCTTCCAGTCAACAGTGGGCTATCAGTAGTTAAGTTTTGGAGGAGTCAAAAGTCACATGTGGATTTTCAACTGCCTAGACGTCGGTGTCCCAAGAGTCAACTGCACGTCTTTTGATGTACATATCTACATCATAATTCCACGTCATATAATAATCAGAGGAATGCAAACATTTCATATAGAACGTACAATAAAACGTTCATCACAGGTTCATGTATAATCGTAAACACATAGGAAACTATCTAAATATCCAATCATTGAGGATTAGTTAATTAAATTACTATATATTCAAATATTATACACTATTAAAACATGCTTTTAAATATTTAGTGATATGAGATATGGTAAGCTAATTTTTTAAAGACAGTTTTTAAAGTTTACTCAGGTAATTTGAAAAGATGGAAGGAAATAGTTCCAAATTACAAACAGTATTGTTATGATTGGTAGGATTATCTATTTTCATCTTTATATTTCCTTGTAATTTAAAAATTCTCCCTAGTAAGCTCATTTTACTTTGATAACCATGGAGGAAATAAATAATGAGGTCAGTGTGACAACCCACTCCGGAGTAAATTATTGAAAGTATTATTCTGCATAAAATGATTTCATTAGCTCATACCTTTTGTCATTCCCCCCTTAGTTACAAAACAGAAGCATGGGTGAAAGCTCTAAAGCCCAAAACATTAGTAAAGAATATCAAGATGCTTAACATGAGGTGTTTCATGATCAATTTCAAGCAGGCATACATTGCTCATACAATTGATTGGCATGTCAAATTCTTGACAAAATAATAAGTGACTCTAGGTGCAAATCACTGTCTCACACTGCATTTCATTGTACAGCTTTTGGTGTCAATGATTAAATTATGATGGCACCCCAAATACAGCAAAGTGTTGAGAAATACTCTTCCTCTTAGGAGTCTACTGCTCTGACGCTCTGCCATTCTCTGGCCAAAAAGAAGAGGCAAACACAGATTGCTCCTGAAATGATGGTTCATAGCAGCCAGCTCTAGGAATTCCTAGTTATTGTTGGCCACAGTCAACAGATTTTCTTAATTCCATCATTTACTTTCAAATGCAGCCAGTCCTGACAGCTTTGACACCCGCCTCCCACCATGACACTTTCCAGTTCACCCCATACCCTTCACTTCCAAGAATGGCCTCTGTTTTCTCTGTTGTTCCACAGCAGGAAAGGAGAAATTTCTGCTACATTAAAAGGGGGGCGGGGTTAGTGACTCTTCCCTACTGGATATCCAATGCATTTGAGAGTTAAGAATTATAATCCTGCATTGATGGGAACAGCAAAACAAAACTGAAGTATGAAAGGGAAATGACACAGTGGAGGATGCATGAATTCAATAAATGAATGCAATGCAAATGACAGAATTCACAGAAGAGCAAAGATAAATACTGCCAACACCAACACTTGCAGAAAGACAAGACACACTAGTCAGGGAGTAACAGGAAAAGGTAACACTCAAACAGTGGTCACCTGCTAATGGTCTACATTTTCACCTGTATAAACAGCCAAACAAGGCAAATGAGCTAAAAATAATGATCCCTATTATTTTTTTCTGTTTTCTTTCCTCTACCTATATATTAACCGAAATCATCTTCTATCCCCTTATTTCCTGTCAACAACAGTACAATCCATTTCCTACTATGTGAGTGATGTATTAGCCACCTGAGTGTCAAACTTGTTTTTCCTCATTTTCAGGGAATATTTATGCCTTGATACACCACACTTATTTCAATATAATTTACTGTGCAGCAGTGGTGTTTCTATGAATTAAAACCAAGGCACTGAACCACACCACCAAGGAGGACTGGTGAAAGTACCCTTCATCATAGCCCTACTGAAAAATGTTTTAATATATATTCAGAATATGGGAGAATCACTGTAATTACTAAGAAAGAGCACCTACAGGAAATAACATGCAAAGTACACTAAAAAGATGAAAATTACTTAAAACTCAGCTATTCTTCCTTTTAAAAAGAAAGGACAGGGCTTCCCTCGTAGCACAGTGGTTGAGAGTCTGCCTGCCGATGCAGGGAACAAGGGTTCGTGCCCCGGTCTGGGAAGATCCCACATGCCGCAGAGCGGCTGGGCCCGTGAGCCATGGCCACTGAGCCTGCGTGTCCGGAGCCTGTGCTCTGCAACAGGAGAGGCCACAACAGTGAGAGGCCCGCGTACCGCAAAAAATATATACATATATTTTGAGTAACCACCTCCACACCTGTCTGCATCTTCTCAATTCATCCAATCACCAATAAACTTCAATGATACGAAAGACATTCCCATCCTTCCTGTTGGAAAATTAAAATTAAACGTGAAGAAAATTTTTTAATTTTCATGCCCATATTTGACCTTTTGGAAGTAACATGCACTGAATGAAAAGCCCAATCCAGGAAAAACTGATTGAATGGTATGGATTTGGGGACAACGGGATACTAGGAGGCTTACACGTACATGTGCGATGGATGGGCAGCACAAAGGGCAGGTGGTTGTAATAGATGTAAACAGTCTCAAAACCCTGCAGTTGGGTATTAAGTTGTATTTGACTGTTATATATGCTTCATAAGCCAATTGATAATTTTGTAAACTTCACTTGAGGTGATCAAAAGACTGAAGAACCGAATAGAGAATAATACTCATCTAGATTCCCAATTTTAAATTCCCAGACATCGGGAGTAAATCAATAATAATCCTATAGGAATCCAAGGGCAGAAAACACCTATGTCCCTGAAATAAGCTTTTGGAACGACACCATAACTGAATATTCCCCCCTCACTAAATATAGGGTATATACAATTGGACAAATGGAGTGTGCCCTCCAGAGCTTATTTTTGTTTTAGGACAAAGCAGCATTTAATAACGCATCCAGTTCTTTCTTCTTCCTCCTCTCTTTCTTTGCTTGCCAAGATGAACAATATTGTAAGAGAAAACTGTCCAGAAGCCTTAAATTCCAGTTCCAACTTCTGTGTTGAGTAGCACATAACCATGTGGCTCAAAGGAGCCCCCTATTTTCATGCCTGATTCCAGAATTTTAGATACATTTCAACACTCATATTAGCGTTCTGATTTACACTTGTAGTATATGGGATGAGATCACGGGAACTCTGTTTTAGTCCCTCTTCTGTAGCCACCATTATTTTCCCTTAGATTTGGAATTGATAAGCAAGACTGAATTTAAACACAACATATATATGCTTAGTATCTCTCTGGCCCAAAGAGAGAACAGAATGGAAGGAAGCACAGTGACTGAACATGCCTGGTGGAAAGATGGACTTTCATTCTGGTCTTAATTGGCTAAACCAATGATTCTTTCAACACTTTCTGACCCTAAAGATTAATTAACCTAATCCTTTGAAACAATTTATGCATAGCCTCTCTGTATGGTTTTACATGTATCCAAGTAATAATTACTATACAACTATTATATTTGGTGCCATGTGGTAGATACTGATGAGAAAATGATTAAAATTTGGTCAGTCTTGTTCATGGATTACCAGAACTTTAGAGATATGACAAACTGTCGTCAAGAAAAGTGATGGTTCAGGTCTGCTTCTCCATGACCAGGATGAAAGGGATGTTCCACCACACCTGATCTTTTGGAGAAGCAGGAGAGCTTACATTAAAAAAGCCCTCTGGTCCATCATCGGATGAATGGATAAAGAAGATGTGGCACATATATACAATGGAATATTACTCAGCCATAAAAAATGAAATTGAGTTATTTGTAGTGAGGTGGATGGA
Organism: Globicephala melas; assembly: GCF_963455315.2. Lineage (NCBI taxonomy): Eukaryota > Metazoa > Chordata > Mammalia > Artiodactyla > Delphinidae > Globicephala > Globicephala melas. The sequence continues at coordinate 112,419,416 of NC_083315.2, read as the reverse complement.
CCTAGAGTCTGTCATACAGAGTGAAGTAAGTCAGAAAGAGAAAGACAAATACCGTATGTTAACACATATATATGGAATTTAAGGGAAAAAAATGTCATGAAGAACCTAGGGGTAAGACAGGAATAAAGACACAGACCTACTAGAGAATGGACTTGAGGATATGGGGAGGGGGAAGGGTAAGCTGTGACAAAGTGAGAGAGTGGCATGGACATATATACACTACCAAATGTAAAATAGATAGCTAGTGGGAAGCAGCCGCATAGCACAGGGAGATCAGCTCCGTGCTTTGTGACCGCCTGGAGGGGTGGGATAGGGAGGGTGGGAGGGAGGAAGATGCAAGAGGGAAGAGATATGGGAACATATGTATATGTATAACTGATTCACTTTGTTATAAAGCAGAACCTGACACACCATTGTAAAGCAATTATACTCCAATAAAGATGTTAAAAAAAAAAAAAAAGTCCTCTGCACCTACCAGATCATTCTGTTCGAGATTTGTGCCTCTCCCTTTTCTCTCTATAACCTACTTAGAATCACCAGACTTTTTCACAGCAGACTTCCACATCTGAATGTAGATTAAGATGTTTCCCACCTTGGAGTTCACACTATGATATTTAAGAGGCTATAAACCACATATTTTTCTGCTGGTCAGTTATGTAAGATATTGGGTCATTCTTGGTGTGTTAAATTTAAATTAACTCTAGAACATATTGACGGTATTATTATAAATTCTGGCTTAATTCTTATAGTGTGTAACATGAATTAGGCTTTTCTCATTAATGTTACAACGTCCCACTAATTTTGATTTTAGCTGAAGGTCAAACAGCTGTGTGTACGTATCCATTTGCACCACATATGTATATTGACTTGGAAATTTTTAACTTCATTGAAAGTAGCACCATTTATAATGTCCTTTTAAAATATGACAGACATTATAAATACTGGTGGATCACTTGCATTAAGAAAAAAATAATAATCTGGGTTGACAGTGAATCAAGCAAAATTTCTTCTATAATAAGTTGCCATGTAAATGGTTCAGTTTTGTCTGGAAACTCCTCAAATGTCACCAGAGGCTATATCAAAGTCACATTTAAGTCTTAAATACCTTAGATGCTTTGATTGAGATTTTGACTATAATAGTCCAGCTACTCACCCTTAGTCAATAAAAACGTTCATTTTATCACTTAATGTCCTCATGCTAATTCGACTGTTTCTTATTTCAGTCTACATTTTATATCTAAAGTGTTACATTAGCATCCATACAGTTGAATTTTCACTTGAATCCTTCTAGCAAATAATTCATAAAATTTAACAATTTACTCTACTTTTGCATTAATTACATTGAGCTTCCATAACTTCTTACATTTTCCAAGGAAGCAGAAAAAATCAAGAGGTTTTGACATATTTATTTGTCTCAGTTTTTATCAATGGTCATAAAGAAAAATAAGGGAAAATTATTTTTATGGAGTTAAGCCTGTTTCTTTGGGGACATATTACAACACACTCTGGGGAAAGAATGAATTAAAAGTACATCCTCCCAAAGATAAGGCAAAAGCAGTGTTTATAAATCATTCCCATCATCTTTGTAACAGGTATATAAAGTACACAACCCAAATGCAAAGCCCACTGGTACTAGATGTGCAGGAGCAAAGGCTGCTAACAAGTAGGCCTTGCAAGGGAACTCACATCAAGGAGTGCCCGTGATAGGAAAGAATGAGTGACTGGTACAATTGGAGAAAGCCACACAGCACAGACTGTGCAATGAGGCTGACCTGGGTTCAAATCTCAGGTCTACTATAGGACCTAGGGCAAGTCTCACCATTCCTGGGCCTCAGTTTCCTCATTTTGAAAATGGGGATCCTACCACTTATTGAATAAACGTAGCTGAAGGGATTAAATAAAATTGAATTACCATTATATTTACTACTGTACATTAATCATAAATTTCAGAAAACAACATAGAGCCAATCACATCCTCTATTATTATTGTATTAAATATTTTACGGGCAAGTTATCAATGATGTTTTTCTTTTCATTCCCCAGAGCCAAGAAACTTTTCCTTTAAAAAAGGTAATATTGCACATGAATGACCACAGCTTTTAGGTCCACTTAGACCATGTCTATTTGTACTGTCTTTACTTCATAAGACATTATACTGTGTCCAGTAGAAAACCTTGTTGGATCCATTCCGATTATATCAGGTCCATTTCACTGAAAAAGTGCCCTCTACTTCTGTTCAGAGTCTACCAATGGCTCTTTCTAAATGGAACAATGGCTACTGGAACTAGTTGTGTTCATTCATTTAAAAACGACTTAATCCTGCCCCATTTTAATGCCAGTATTTCATTAAGTTTCTTTTGGTCTTTTCCTTCCCTTTTTCTTCTTCAGAAATCCAAGAGAGTCTAAAGGGCAATTTCTCAGATCTATTTTTCCCCCTCTAAAAAATTCAAACTGCTGTGTTTGTAATCAATGACCCGAATCCAAGATAATCACATTTGCTTTTCATAATCAGAATCCCCAAAAGCAGCTCAGCTTTTTCAACTTATTTCTTCATAAAATATTGGACTTGTCTTATGACCAAGAAATATGCAATTTTGTACAGGATTTATTATGAATAAACAAAATATTTTATGATAAAATGCTTTTAACATATATCATTTTGAATAAATTCTGTACCACTATTGAAAATGTATAGTTCTCTAACTGAAACCTGTAGTGATGGGCTCCAAATAATTATAGTGGCCAAGAAGAAACATGTTAAAATTAAATCAGGAAATCTACTCAGAACCCCTAAGTCACTGGCTACTACAACCATCATCTCTTAGTTTGCTGAAAGACCTATAATAGGACGCCAGAGTCCAGGTTGGGAGTGAAATCCTCTCACTTTTGCACATCCCCACACCTTGAAGGACTGCTGGAACAGCCAGGTGGAATGAACAGCTGTTGAGTCCAGAGGCAATTTAAAGCAAAGACCAAACTTCTAAGTTGGACAGGGAAAAATGGGGAGTAAGTGTAGTCATATTTTTCAAAAGACAGTTGCAAGTCTTAATAATGTGTTTAACATGTGCCAACAAGGACTTTTTTTTTTTTTTTTTGCGGTACGCAGGCCTCTCACTGTTGTGGCCTCTCCTGTTGCGAAGCACAGGCTCCGGACGCGCAGGCCCAGCGGCCATGGCTCACGGTCCTAGCCGCTCCGGACCGGGGCACGAACCCGTGTCCCCTGCATCGTCAGGTGGACTCTCAAAACACTGCGCCACCAGGGAAGCCCAAGAAGGACATTTTTAAGGGCCAAAAGCTGGGACCAGCTTTATAACTAATAATCCTGGGACAAGAGCTCTATTTATGGTGTAACACTGAAATTCAGGTTTGGGGTGCTCTAGAGCTCAAAGACAGAATTTACCTGTGAACACGTCTCTTTAATGAGCATAAGAAAAAATAGTCAGTCTTTAAGCACATTCACTAGGAGAAAGATCAGATAGCTCAGACATTACATCACCCATATGAAGCACTAACAGATTAATGTCGTCACAAGGTATTGGGTATGGAAATTACTAACTTCATGTCAACAAGACACCACAGCTAAACCGTGCCGGGTAAGTTCTGATTCAAAACCAAGCTCCATTGATTTGTCATGTTACTCACTTCCGTAGGACAGAAGATGCCTACTTACATGCCCAGTCACCTATGCTCATGGCAAAGCAGCAGGACCAGAGGCCAAACACCTCCTTAAAATAGCTTCTGGTAGCTGGATAAAGTGTAAACTAAATTAAAATAATCAGACCTCTATATGTTACTGTTTTAACTAAACAGAATTTTCAGTATTCGTGAAAAAACCATTTAGATAAAATATTTGCCTACAATACTGTGTTTCTCAATAGTTATTTTGACGTAGAATTGAGTGTTTAAGGGTGGAAATTCCCTCAAGCCCTCTGAAATGATAGCACCGTTGACAGTGTCAAAAGCCATGCTGAGATCACGGGAAATGAGAATGGAAGCAGAAACAACTGCATTCATGAAGAGATCATTTAAAACCTCTTTGCTATGATATAAACTCAAACATGAGTAGAATCTCATCCCCCCAAAAATAAAGTTCAATAGAAGAAACCAATAGAAGAAAACCAGTCAAAAATTCCTAAAAGACTTGAATGTCTAGGAAGAAATTCAGTTGTCAGATTCCAGTCAATTTATATTTTATGGGTAGAAAAATGTAATTTAAGTCTACCAATACGTTTCTTAAAGGAGAGATTTCCCCTCATTTTCAGACAAAAAGCAAACTTCAGTATTTGTTAGGCTCTCAGAAACAACTTCCTTTGTTTATTCTTCTGCTTGAAACTTTTTCTGTAATGATCTATAATGCCATACTACTTGTTTCTCACCACTTTTGAAGTCCTACTTCAACACACTTTCCAAAATTGACTAGAATCCCAAACCCAGAATTTCTATGATTTTTCTTCCCTTGAACACCATATTGTGTCACCAAGAAGCAGCTTTAAAGCTTGGAAAACTCTGGGAGAGAGCCACATGAGGACAGTTCTTGCAAAAAGTCTCTATTAGTTAAACTTCTCTATTATTTGCATAGAAAATGCTCAGCCCTCGTTGCCTTCTCTACAAACTATGGATGTTTTTACGATGGGTATAATATTTTACAGTATTTACTATTATGGGCATAATGTTATTTTACTATTTACAATTAATTATTTTATTATTAGTTATTGACACCTAGACATTCATTAGATACCAATCACAGTTTAGTAACCATAGGCCTTGGTAACACATTAACAAAGGGAAGACTTCAGTAATCTATCCTATGTAAAACACTTTATCACTTGTTTCATATAGTACCTAAAACCCTTTCATTGGTATGAAATTTGCCTGAAGATAGAGCCACCTTTATGTGTTTATGTAGTGTGTGTACATGCTTGCCTTCATCACAAAAGAATCTTAATCCTAATGTCCATGATATACTGCATTATATACACATATTTGGTTTATTTCTATGTTGCTATGTTATTCAATTGCATGATGATGATCTGAGTAACATGGGAATCAGGGTTTTCATGATTGACACACAGAATACAGAGAGAAGGTGATCAGTCTTGTTTCATAAAACATACATGAAAACTGGTCCTTTGGGGGCCATATCTTATTTCGTTATTGAGAAAATAATGATCAATCCTATCTATCTTCGTACACTCATAGAACTAATTTAAGACTAATAATGAACTAGAGATGGAATTTTGGCTCCTTAACTTATTCGTTATATAATTTGGGCAAATATTTATTTGAGACTTAATTTCTCATCTACAAAACACTTCCTTTACTGAGTTCAAATGAGAATTAAGCAGAAAAACTAAGAAGTACCTAAAAAAAATATCTGCAGCAAAGTAGTTACCCGTTCGCTATTTCCCTGTCCTCGTTTGCTCCTAAAGCCGCTGTCATCTGGCTTTTGACACTGACACTTCAGTGCAACTGCCCCAAGTTCTCCAGTCATCTCACTTGTCACTTTTCAGTCTTCTGTGGCGATGAGACATTCATTCTCAGCTGTCCTTTGCTTCACGGCCATGTTTCCTTGGCTGCTGAGGCTCTTCTTTCAAACTTGGGTTGCTTGAATTGCTTGCTGCCTGGCTTCTCCTCCTCTCACTGTTCTTCCTTTAGGGCTCCATCTATGCCCTCATCTTCCTACTTCACGAGGCCTCTTGATAATTTCAACCACCAACCTCCATTTCCATCTCTAACATCTCTCCTGAGCTCTATTCCCAAACGTCTAGATTATTCCTACACGTCAACAGGAATCTCAAATATCAAAGTCATTCCCCATCTCACTACCTCACACCCCTCGCCTCCCTCACCTTACTTGCCTCTTCGTCACTCAAAAGCCCAAGCTCAAAAGATGAGAGACACACTAGAGCAGCCTTTTTCACTGCACCTATCAAAATGGTCACCAAGCCTTTAGAATCTATACCTCCTATTCGTTCCCACTCCCGCTGCCTTACCCAAGGTCTTCATCACTTCATCAGTTTCTCAGACTCCTCCCTTTCTCATCAGCCTCCAATCCAATTGCCATATAATTTACAGTTTAATCTAAGATGCAAACCACTTGAAATTCTTTAACAGCTCTTTCTTCCCTGTGGTTTTAGCTCATTAGGCCAGGTCTTCTCACTCAACCTGTTCAGCTCTGTACCCCAGCACATGGATCCCACACTTACAACCAACCACAATTTCCTAAAGAGCCAGCTCCCAGCATGCCTCTTCCCACTTTGTGTGATAAAACCAAATTGATCCTGCAAGTCTCAGCTCAAACATTACATTCCCAGTTCACTCTTCTAATGACAGATAACAGTTTACTGTGGCTTTTTTTTTTTGACACCCTGCCTTACCAACTAAGCAGGAAGATTTCTGACTTACTCATGTCTGTTACAGGCATTTAACAAGTATCGACAGAATAATTTACATTTGTGCATGTGTGTGTGCATATACATGCACCGGGGCTATGCTGAGTTCAATATATTTTTTATCATTTTTATTATATCAGGTGACAAAAAGAAACTGCAAATGTATAGGAATTTTTCTCCAAAAACGTGTCTAGTTACAGAGAGACAGATACACAAACCCCAAAATTTATCACTTATATTAAACACGTGTAAAACTAATAAGGGGTTCAACTTCAGTTTTGTTTTGTTTTGCTTTGCTTTTGAGAGCTCTTGGAAAATAATAGTCAGACCACTTAGAAGTCAGATGAACATATGGTTGGGTACAACTGGTGGCCCAATTTAAGAGCTTGCTGGAGAACCTGGAGAGGGTCAAAAGAAACTATGTAAGCCAAATGTTTAAAGGATTATCAATGGACCTATAATAAGGCTAATATTTGGATTATTAGTCTGGAAGACAAAGTGGCCTAATTACAAAGGGATGACCTAATTAGTCTTCAACACTTAAAGCATTATTACACAAGAGAGACAGAAAACTAGTTTTGCCTTGAGGGAAAAAGTATCTTTGCACTCTAAACTCCCAAGGAATCTAGTAAGGAAACTTGCTCTAAGAGTCACTGAGCCTTACGGAGAACAACAAGGAAACTCAAATAGGGGGGCTATAGGCCAGATAATAAAGCGCATCTGAGCAGTGAGCACAGATTGACCCTGGTATGGTTTTAACTTCTCTGTACATCTTTATGAGTAGACTAAATACCCAGGTGCTGAGAAGGCTTTAGTTGTCCTTTCTCAAGGTGAAAGGCTGCACTGGATGAATTTCTTAAGGTTTCTTACAACACAAGCTTCAACTTGTCAGAGATACTATAAGAATTTCAGGGAGGGAGAAATGCTGTATTAAAGAATGGGTGTGAAGAATGCTATTTATTGACACTGAGGTTCTATTTCTACATTTAGGGATTAAAAATGAAGAAGCTTTAGTAAATACAATACAAGCACCTAAGTGTCCATCGACAGATAAATGGATAAAGAAGACGTGGCACATATACACAATGAAATATTACTCAGCCATAAAAAGAAACAAAATTAAGTTATTTGTAGTGAGGTGGATAGACCTAGAGTCTGTCATACAGAGCGAAGTAAGTCAGAAAGAGAAAAACAAATACCGTACGCTAACACATATATATGGAATTTAAGAAAAAAAATGGTTCTGAAGAACCTAGGGGCAGGACAGGAATAAAGACACAGACATAGAGAATGGATTTGAGGACATGGGGAGGGGGAACGGTAAGCTGGGACAAAGTGAGACAGTGGCATGGACTTATATACACTACCAAATGTTAAACAGATAGCTAGTGGGAAGCAGCTGTATAGCACAGGGAGATCAGCTCGGTGCTTTGTGACCACCTAGAGGGGTGGGAGGGTGGGAGGGAGACACAAGAGGGAGGAGATATGGGGCTACATGTATATGTATAGCTGATTCACTTTGTTATAAAGCAGAAACTAACACACCATTGTAAAGCAATTATACTCCAATAAAGATATTAAAAAAAAATACAAGCAAAACGTGTCATCAGTTCAAACTTCTTTTTCTAAATTTACTAGGAAGCCAACTATTCCTAAAAGCGTAAGATAATTACATTTCCTCCTTTCACTTGTTATAAAATTATTTTTACCTTTTTTTGTAAAGTGGCATAAAGATTCCAAAATGCACAATGTGACTACAAAATAAGAATGGCGATACTTCCATGAAGTATAACTGATTTCAAAGCAGTTTAAGATTCAGTAGAAATACCAATGATTTTTAAGCCCACATCACGCTTAATTTATTTTACTTATTGTTAATTTACTCATTCATGTATTTATTTTATATCAAGGGAAAGGAAAAATAATCTTGCAGTTCAAAGACTATTCCTCTTTCCCCCCATTCACTTTCTCCACATCTTTGCTTGCAATGGCAAGCTCTACATTGCTCTAAGAATAGCTTATGCCTGCTGAGATGGTGTGTGGCTCTAAGTCTGTAAGAGACTAAATAAGAGAGGATATTATTAACTTATTTCAAGAAGATTTCAGAGGGCTATCAAGTGAAAAAAATTTTCACTTTGAAAAAAAGGTAAAACAAATCCTCCTCTATGATCTGTTATAGTCTTAAAGAAGCAATTGACCATTAATGAAATTTCATGAAATCAACTTACTTCATTAATTTATCAATTATAATTGCTATATCAGGAAAAATGTAACACATAGGCACGAGTTAGTAAACAGTAGTGGTTCTATGTCAAGTTTTGAAAAAAATAATATCCTAAATTAAAAGTGACAAAACACATGTAATACACTATTAGGGAGCTATGGTAAAAAACACGTGGTGCAATCTGTTGTCTAAGTAAAACTGCGAATAAAATGTATCGGTCTTAGTTCAAGGAGTTAAAAAACCCCAGTCAATGTTATCTTTAAACTATCTTCAAAAATTATAATTGCATATTCTCTTATTACCCCAATTAGTCATTCACATATTACTGTAGCAAACAAGTAACTAAGATCCTTGCTTTTCAAGGGTAAATAATTCCTCTGGACATACGATTCTATGTATACATGCACATCCATTTGCACCTCTGCAACTAAGAATGTGCCTGCTACACCCCTGAATTTGCTAGTTATATACTATTGTCATAACTGTCTACATTTTAAAACTACTACAGTTGGATAAACAAAACAGACTAAAATCATTTGGGCATTTTTAAATTGTGTGTGGAAGATCAAAATATTAACATGCTTGATAAATGAAACAAACTTCTTCAATAACAGACATTCCTTCACAAGGTCATAAACATAGCACTCTTTACCAATCTCAGCAAGTATAAAAATAATGCAGAAGACCTACTTGTGGTTATATACTAAAAAGCAGACACTTTAAAGCCAGTGATGAAAATGGAACTTCTTTAATTCAGGAAATCATAGCAATAGTTTGGGGATAAGCTATCAAGTAATATTTATATTTGTTGAGTCAAGATGTCCCTGAATATCAATCCCATAATGACATCTCCATACCCTTCCTTACCACACTTTCATTATTAGCTAGAAAAGAAAGAAAAATTATTAAGTTATATCCTTTTGTTTAGATTCACAGAAAATTCTAAAATAGGAAGTACCAGAAAGATGATCTGGCTCAGTCAATGCATTTACATAAAGCGTAACTGTAGCCCAAGCAGCAGTGACTTTTCTATCACCACACCCAGCAAAGGAGCAGAGGCTAGAGATCCTGTCCCCTGCCTCCTGTTGTGGTGCCTTTCTTCAGGTTACAAAGACCTGGAGAAAAATCCTATGTAATATTCCTTATGGAATTGTAATTGTTTGCAATGAGGCTGAAGGCAATTTACAACCAGATCATCACTGTACGAGAAGAGCATGTGGAGGATGATAACTAACTATTTTCTAGGTTTAAGAACATACATAACGGAGACTTTTCTGACATGGTATTTCATGTAACACGTGACTATGCCCAACTTTTCAGGTTGATAAAGGCATTCTGTCTGAAAGTAATTAACACCACAAACAAGAAGGACATCGCCTTACGGACACAATATCTTTAAGAAGTGGCATGGTTTATTCAATTCGTTCATTTCAAATATTTATTGAGGATCCTATAATGGCCAAGTAGCAATTTAGCTGTGGAAATATACTAATCAAAAACTCATACTCTCATTCACAGGGTATGGAACCTGACAGAAAAAAATTTTTTTAATGTAATGTTAATCTACCTCCTCCCACTACCCTTAAGAAAACACAGCACAAAAATTATAATTCCAAATAATTTTCTTTGAAGTATCTTATTCTGCTTAATTATTCTTTAAAATCATGAAATGGATATATGTTAAAATAATAACGGTTTCCAACCCATGCATAATACCTTATTAAAGGTATTTTGTTAAATACAACAAAATTCTAATATATAAGAACAGAAAAAAATCTCTTGAGGTTTCCTTTAATGGGCTTTAACTTGTATTGTTAATTGAGAAACAAAATATTATTTTTCCCACATAGATCCCACATCCATATCTTGGTAGACAGATATAATATACATTTTTAAAGTACATATAACCAATTTGACTAATTATCTTTCTCTTTGTTTCCTTTTTCTTTACTTCTGCTCATTCTTCAATTGTTTGTCCCCAATCTTCCACCAAAATATAGTACCACTGGAACTTAAGTGAGGTTTTTCAGTTCACTAATTTTTGTTTTTTTTTTAATATCCTAATCACTCCAAAATTTTATTACTGACATTAAACCATGAAAGCTTTGTATATTTCTCAGAAATGTGAAAAAGCAAAATTTCACCTGTTTCTCTGCCACCAACAAGGGTAGAACCCCGTTTTAATTACTTAGTAAACACAGGTCCAGGCCAGATATTTACTGGTCTAAGAAGAAGTCTGTAAATCTAAGCATCTCTTACTGTTAACTCTTAGGGACACAAGTTGACTACGTACTGCTTTAAGAATTTGCACCAAGTGACTATCATGGAGGGAGGAGAGGGAGATGTATCTCTGTGGACCTGGTAGACTGTGTATTTATGGGGCAAGGATTTAGGAAGATGAGCCACATTCTCAATAACAAGGCCTTAGGACTTTTCATTTACTTTTCTGAAAAAGAAGAACTAGAGACCAACACAAGGAGAACTCAGGAAGCTTTCTAACTTCCCCATGTTTGTTGTTGTGGTCAGCACCTACCAGGTTTCTAAGGCAATAAGTGGGCAAACCTGTAAAATGCAAAAGCTGTGAACTTTTTGTAAAGCAGCAGGGGAAAACCACTCTCTTTTCTGCACCATTGCTTGTGTGGAGGAAGAACTTCAAGTTAACGTAAGTAACAGAGGCTACACACGTGACAGAAAACTGAGCCAAGGACTGGGCAAAGAGAGGGACTGAGATCACTGCTTAATGATGGACAAGGTTAAAGCAGGGGCCCATGGAGTGGGGATTCCCTAACCTATAGCGCAAAACTATTTCTATTTCCCAGTCTCCTTTCACTGATGAAGATACAATACATTTTTGGACAACAATGACAACAAAATCCTAGTAACAGTTGTATTCTTAAACCACTGTATATTTAGTACTTAGTGTATAACAAGCCTATTATTTTGACGTTTACAAGTGGTGTACACTAGTGTCACACTGCCTAAGTGTTTCTAATTAAACTGGACGTGCATGGCCCAACCAAATTGATAAAATTCTTGAATTCATGTTTTCGTATACCTGTAGTAAGGACACAAGAGACTCACCCAAGTAAGACTACAATCACTAGGGGCAGAGACAAGATGGTGGCATGGGAAGACGCAGAGTTCACGTATTGCCACAACTAGGGTGCCTGCTGGATGCTGGTGAGGGAACTTGATGCCCAAGGAGACGGGGAGGAACCTCCAAGCGACCAGGTAGGACATGGGGGGACTGAGGGGGGAGGAGAAGTGGAGGCTGGACAGGACCGGAGCCCCAGAGGGATGGCTGGGAGTGGGGAGGGGTTTCCTCGCCTGGAGGGACCCTAGGGGGCTAGGATCAGGGGGGAGCATGCTTAGTGTTTCCCTTGCCCAATTGGCCCAGGAAGCCTGCCCAGCTCCCAGGCTGGGTCCTACACCCTCAGAGGCCCCCTCCAGGCTGTGTTGGTCCTAAGGTTGTAGGAAGGAGGGAGGAGCGGGGGAAGAAGAGGAGAGCCAGATGGTGGGAGGGAGCCCTCCAGGACCGCACGATCAGGGAAGGCACAGCAGGCATTTCCACCCTCCGAGAAGCCTGTGGGGCTCACAGACTGGGTCCCCCGCCCTCCAAAGCCCCCTCTGGGCTGCATGGGTCCTGGGCCGTAGGAGGCAGGCCAGGGGAGAAGAGGAGAGGCAGGTGGGAGGGGCCCGCCAAGACCAGAGGAGCAGGAGAGGCATGGAGGGCGTCTGCTCAACCCACTCGGGCTGGGAAGCCTGCTGGGCTCCCAGGCCAGATCCCCCACCCTCCAAGACCAGAGGAACGCCTGGGCCCCTTCAGTTGGGTTGAGCCTAAGCCCCACCTCCCCCACCCAAAAAAAGGGGCTTTTTCCAGCCCTGAGGGTCCTAAGCATAGGCCCCAACTGCCATGTAAAACTCGCCCCTGCCTAAGCCCTGCCCCCCCAGAGCTAAGGCCTTTTTTTTTTTTTTTCTCCTCTTTTTTACTATTGTGGTTCTCTTTTACCTTCTGGTTATTGTTTCAATTATATTTTTATTTTTATATTCTTTCTAACATATCTGTTAGTTTCCTAATCTAATTTTATCTTTCACTCTTTGTTATTGTTCTGCTCTGTTTTTTTCTTTCTTTTTTTTTTTTTTTTTGACACCCTCATGGCTTGTGGGATCTTGGTTCACGAGCCAGGGGTCGGGCCAAAGCTCCTGCAGCAGGAGCTCTGAGTATGAACCACTGGACTAACAGAGAACCTCAGACTCCAGGGAATATTCATTGGAGTGAGGCCTCTGAGAGGTCCTCACCTTGGCACCAAGACCCAGCTCTACCCAACAGCCTACAAACTCCAGTGCTATAAGCCTCATGCCAAACAACAAGTAAGACAGGAACACAATCCCACCCATAAAAAAAAAAAAAAATTGAAATTAAAAAAATGAGACGGCAAAAAAATATGTCACAGATGAAGGAGCAAGGTAAAAACCTATAAGACCAAATACATGAAGAGGAAATAGGCAATCTACCTGAAAAAGAATTCAGAATAATGATAGTAAAGATGATCCAGAATCTCGGAAACAGAATGGAGGCACAGATTGAGAAAATACAAGAAATGTTTAACAAAGATCTAGAGGAAGTAAAGAACAAACAAAAGCAGAGATGAACAACACAATAACTGAAATGAAAAATACACTAGAAGGAATCAATAACAGAATAGCTGAGGGAGAAGAACGAATAAGTGAGCTGGAAGACAGAATGGTGGAAATAACTGCTGAGAAGCAAAATAAAGAAAAAAGAGTGAAAAGAATTGAAGACAATCTCAGAGACCTCTAGAACAACACTAAATGCACCAACATTCAGATTATAGGGGTCCCAGAAGAAGAAGAGAAAAAGAAAGGGTCTGAGAAAATATGTGAAGAGATTATAGTGGAAAACTTCCCTAACATGGAAAAGGAAATAGTCACCCAAGTCCAGGAAGAACAGAGAGTCCCATACAGGATAAACCCTAGGAGAAACACAAGACACATTAATCAAACTAACAAAAATTAAATTCAAAGAAAAAATATTAAAAGCAGCAAGGGAAAAGCAAAAAATAACATACAAAGGAATCCCCATAAGCTTACTAGCTGATTTTTCAGCAGAAACCCTGCCACCCAGAAGGGAGTGGCAGGATATACTTAAAGTGATAAAAGAGAAAAAACTACAACCAAGATTACTCTACCCAGCAAGGATCTCATTCAGATTCGACAAAGAAATCAAAAGCTTTTCAGACAAGCAAAAGCTAAGAGAATTCAGTACCACCAAACCAGCTTTACAACAAATTCTAAAGGAACTTCTCTAGGTGGGAAACACAAGAGAAGAAAAAGACCCACAAAAACAAACCCAAAACAAATTAGAAAATGGTGATAGGAACATACATATCGATAATAACCTTGAATGTAAATGGATTAAATACCCCAACCAAAAGACACAGACTGGCTGAATGTATACTAAAACAAGACCCATATATATGCTGTCTACAAGAGATCCACTTCAGACCTAGGGACACATACAGACTGGAAGTGAAGGGATGCAAAAAGATATTCCATGCAAATGGAAGTCACAAGAAACCTGGGTTAGCAATACCTGTATCAGATAAAACAGGCTTTAAAATAAAGACTGTTACAAGACATAAGGAAGGACACTACATAATAATCAAGGGATCAATCCAAGAAGAAGATATAACACTATAAATGTTTATGCACCCAACACAGGAGCACCTCAGTACATAAGGCAAATGCTAATAACCATGAAAGGGGAAACTGACAGTAAGACAATCATAGTAGAGTTTAACACCCCACTTACACCAATGGACAGATCATCCAAACAGAAAATAAATAAGGAAACACAAGCTTTAAATGACACAATAAACCAGATAGATTTAATTGATATTTACAGAACATTCCACCCGAAAGTGGCAGAATACACATTCTTCTCAAGTGCACACAGAACATTCTCCAGGATAGATCACATCTTGGGTCACAAATCAAGTCTCGGAAAATTTAAGAAAACTGAAATCAAATCAAGCATCTTTTCTGACCACAATCCTCTAAGATTGGAAATCAATTACAAGAAAAAAACTGTAAAAAACACAAATACATGGAGGTAAACAGTGTGCTGCTAAATAACCAAGAGATCACTGAAGAAATCAAAGAAGAAATTAAAAAATACATAGAAACAAATAACAATGAAAACACGATGGCCCAAATCTAATAGGGCATAGCAAAAGCAGTTCTAAGAGAAAAGTTTATAGCAATTCAATCTCAGCTCTAGAAACAAGAAAAATCTCAAATAAACAATCTAACCCTACAGCTAAAGCAACTAGAGAAAGAAGAACAAAGAAAACCCAAAGTCAGTAGTAGGAAAGAAATCATAAAGATCAGAGCAGAAATAAATGAAATAGAAACGAAGAAAACAATAGAAAAGATCAATACACCTAAAGGTTGGTTCTTTGAGAAGATAAACAAAAATGATAAACCCTTACCGGACTCATCAAGAAAAAAAGGGAGAGGACACAAATCAATAAAATTAGTAATGAAAAAGGAGAAATCACAACTGACACCGCAGAAATACAAAGGATTATAAGAGACTACTACAAACAACTATATGCTAATAAAATGGACAACCTGGAAGAAATGGACAAATTCTTGGAAAGGTACAATTTTCCAAAACTGAACCAGGAAGAATTAGAAAATATAAACAGACCTATCACAAGTAATGAAATTGACAAGTAATGAAATTGAAACTGAAATTAAAAATCTTCCAACAAACAAAAGTCCAGGATCAGATGACTTCACAAATTCTATCAAACATTTACAGAAGAGCGAAGACCCATCCTTCTCAAACTCTTCCAAAAAACTGCAGACGGAGGAACACTCCCAAATTCTTTCTATGAAGCCACCATCACCCTGACACTAAAACTAGAAAAAGATATCACAAAATAGAAAATTAGAGACCAATATCACTGGTGAACAGAGATGCAAAAATTCTCAACAAAATACTAGCAAACAGAATCCAACAACATATTAAAAGGATCATACACCATGATCAAGTGCGATATATCCCAGGAAAGCAAGGATTCTTCAATATACACAAATCAATCAACGTGATACACCATATTAACAAATTGAAGGAGAAAAACAATATGATCATCTCAATAGATGTAGAAAAAGCTTCTGACAAAAATCAACACCCATTTACAATAAAAACTCTCCAGAAAATGGGCATAGAGGGAATCTACCTCCACATAATAAAGGCCAAATAAATGACAAACCCAGAGCAAACATCATACTCAATGGTGAAAAACTGAAAGCATTTCTCTAAGATCAGGAACAAGACAAGGATGTCCACTCTCACCACTATTATTCAACATAGTTTTGGAAGTCCTAGCCATGGCAATCAGAGAAGAAAAAGAAATACAAGGAATACAAATTGGAAAAGAAGTAAAACTGTCACTGTTTGCAGATGACATGATACTATACACAGTAAATTCTAAAGATGTCACCAGAAAACTATTAGAACTAATCAATGAATTTGGTAAGGCTGCAGGATACAAAATTAATGCACAGAATATCTGGCATTCCTATACACTAACAATGAAATATCAGAAAGAGAAATTAAGGAAACAATCCCTCTTACCACTGCAACAAAAAGAATAAAATACCTAGGAATAAACTTACCTAAGGAGGCAAAAGACTTGTACTCAGAAAACTATAAAACACTGATGAAAGAAATCAAAGATGACATAAACAGATGGAGAAATATACCATGTTCTTGGATTAGAAGAATCAGTATTGTAAAAATGACTATACTACCAAAAGCAATCTACAGATTCAGTTCAATCCCTATCAAAATATCAATGGCATTCTTCACAGAATTAGAACAAAAAATTTTACAATTTGTATGGAAACACAAAAGACTCTGAATAGCCAAAGCAATCGCAATCTTGAGAAAGAAAAATGGAGCTGGAGGAATCAGGCTCCCCACTTCAAACTATACTACAAAGCTACAGTAATCAAGACAGTATGGAAGGGGAAAGGGTAAACTGGGATGAAATGAGAGAGTGCATGGACTTATATATACTACTAAATGTAAAATAGATAGCTAGTGGGAAGCAGCTGCATAGCACAGGGAGATCAGCTCGGTGCTTTGTGACCACCTAGAGGGGTGGGATAGGGAGGAGATATGGGGATATATGTATATGTGTAGCTGATTCACTTTGTTATAAAGCAGAAACTAACACACCATTGTAAAGCAATTATACTCCAATAAAGATGTTTTTTTTAAAAAAAAGACAGTATGGTACTAGCACAAAAACAGAAATATAGATCAATGGAACAGGATAGAAAGCCCAGAGATAAACCCATGCACATATGGTCACCTTATTTTTGATAAAGGAGCAAGAATATACAATGTAGAAAAGACAGCCTCTTCAGTAAGTGGTACTGGGAAAACTGGACAGCTACACGTAAGAGAATGAAATTAGAACACTCTCTAACACAGTACACAAAAATAAACTCCAAATGGATTAAAGAACTAAATGTAAGACTGGACACTATAAAACCCTTAGAGGAAAACATAGGAAAAACACTCTCTCATAAACCACAGCAAGATCTTTTTTGACCCACCTCCTAGAGTAATGAAAATAAAAACAAAAGTAAACAAATGGGACCTAATGAAACTTAAAAGCTCTTGCACAGTAGAGGAGACCATAAACAAGATGAAATGACAATCCTCAGAATGGGAGAAAATATTTGCAAATGAACAACGGACAAAGGATTAATCTCCAAAATCTACAAACAACTCATGGAGCTCAATATCAAAAAAACATACAACCCAATTAAAGATGGGCAGAAGACCTAAACAGACATTTTACCAAAGAAGACATACAGGTGGCCAAGAGGCACATGAAAAGATGCTCAACATCACTAATCATTAGAGAAATGCAAATCAAAACGACAATGAGGTATCACCTTACACCGGTCAGAATGGCCATCATCAAAAAGTCTACAAACAATAAATGGTGGAGAAGCTGTGGTGAAAAGGGAACCCTCCTGAACTGTTGGTGGGAATGTAAATAGATACAGCCACTATAGAGAACAGTATGGAGGTTCCTTAAAAAACTAAAAATAGAACTACCATCCGACCCAGCAATCCCACTACTGGGCATATACCCTGAGAAAACCATAATTCAAAAAAAGACATGTGCCACGATGTTCGTTGCAGCACTATTTACATTAGACAGGACATGGAAGCAACCTAGGTGTCCATCAACAGGTGAATGAATAAAGAAGATGTGGCACATATATACAATGGAATATTACTCAGCCATAAAAGGAAACGAAATTGAGTTATTTGTGGTGAGGTGGATGGACCTAGAGTCTGTCATACAGAGTGAAGTAAGTCAGAAAGAGAAAAACAAATACCGTATGCTAACACATATACATGGAATCTAAAAAAAATGATACTGATGAACCCAGCGGCAGGGCAGGAATAAAGATGCAGACGGACTCCACGTAGAGAATGGACTTGAGGACACAGGGTGGGGGAAGGGGAAGCTGGGGCGAAGTGAGAGTAGCACTGACATATATACACCACCAAATGTAAGATAGCTAGTGGGAAGCAGCAGCATAGCACAGGGAGATCAGCTTGGTGTTCTGCGATGACTTAGAGCGGTGGGATAGGGAGGGTGGGAGGAAGGCTCAAGAGGGAGGGGATATGGGGATATATGTCGGCATAGGGCTGATTCACTTTGTTGTACAACAGAAACTAGCACAGGGATATACGTATACATAGAGCTGATTCACTTTGTTATACAGCAGAAACTAGCACAACACTGTATAGCAATTATACTCCAGTAAAGATGTTAAAAAAAAAAAGACTACATCATTAACTAACCCTAAAAAGGGTGTCACTTTATAAAATCCCAATAAACGATAAAAGAACTACAACAAAATGTTAGGAAACAATCTAGCAGTGTATGAAATAGAGAAATCTCATGGCCAAGTTGGTTTTATACCAGAAATACAATACTAGAAAAATCTTTAAATGTAATTTACCACATTAATAGATTAAAGGTAAAAAATCAGAAGATATCCTCAGTACATGCAGAAAAGCCACTTAAATTCCACACAAATGCACAATTAACAAACAAAAACACTTGTTAGCACACTCAAAATAAAAAGAGATTTCCTTCACTAAATGAAAAATATCCATGAAAAAAACTACAGAAAATCTTGGCAGTTAAATATCAGAAGAACTGCATTTAAAAGCAGAAACAGGGCTTCCCTGGTGGCGCAGTGGTTGAGAGTCCGCCTGCCGATGCAGGGGACAGGGGTTCGTGCCCCGGTCCGGGAAGATCCCACATGCTGCGGAGCGGCTGGGCCTGTGAGCCATGGCCGCTGAGACTGCAGGTCCGGAGCCTGTGCTCCGCAACGGGAGAGGCCACAACAGTGAGAGGCCCGCGTACCTCAAAAAAATAAAATAAAATAAAAGCAGAAACAAGGATAGCAAAAATCAAACTGATTCATGGCTCATGTGGTGTTAATACAGAACCTGCCCAAAATTATTTATTTACGGTTAAAAAAAAATCAACAAGAGGGAACAATAAACAAAAAATCAGGGTAACTCAGCAGGGGATGGGAGCAGGGGAAATCCAAGCAGCTTCAACGGTACTGCTAAGCTTTTAGTCCTTTAAACTGGGAGGTGAAATCAGAGGGGTCTATTTTATTACATTGCACAGCTCATATGTGTTACATATTTTTGTAACTAACAAGCATTTCACAAATTTGCATCACTTAAAACACATGATTTACCCATGTCCCCAACCACAAGCTTCTTCAGGGTTGGAAACAAGTCTTATCTTTAGTGATAAGTGGAGTCCGTTCAGTGTGTGCTTGTTGAAACCTGGTACAACATTAAGTGCAAGAGGAGCATGCCAAGTAGGGCAAGGGCATGAGCTGTCGGTCTTTACATCTGCTCTTCCTTCTGTCTGGAGCAGTCTGCTACTCTTCCCTCCCTACGGTTCCGCCATCCAAACACTTTCATCCTAGCCAAGCCCTTTCCATCCATCATTTAACCAAGCTGATGCCTCTTGCTCCGGAAAAACCTCCTGCGGCAAGCTCTCCTCCACCCGCAATGTCCCCCTCCTCATTAGGCACCTCTGCCCTGTCCTCCTACCACACCCTGATTTTCTCTAGCACAGCAATAATCCTCTATCTTCCACTAGCCCAGTGAGTCTCAAAGTGTGTTTCTCAAGCACATGCACCACCATCACCAGAGTGTTTGATAAAATACAGATTCTGGACCACCACCACACTCCTACCCCCTACCCCACCCCATACACAACACTAACAGAAACAATCCTAGGTGTCATACCTGAGGATCTACATTTTAAACATTTCTAGGAATTTTTTGAGCACAGCAAAGCCAGGAGACCGCAGCTAACTTAAGCTTGGAGAACAGGGGCAGCAACCGTTTTGTTCTGTGTTAGCCTTTTTCTGGCACGCAGTAGACACTCAGTAAAGATCGGTCGAATGAATTAAAGAATATATGCAGTTTACCATTTATTGTTTACTCTCTTCTGTCCTCCACTATCACTTGCAAGTAGGTAAGAGTGCTTGATATCAAAGCTTAAGATAAAATATTAGGGGAAGTATAAAATTAAAAAAGCTGTCATTCATTTTTAAATTTTAACAGTTGACCACCACTAGAAGACTGTGGTTTGAAAACTTTCAGGCTGTAGGACTCTTAAGTCTGCCAGTTTATTTCTCATGGTGTATCTACGGCCCATGCATACAGCTGAAGGTTAAAATGATGATTTTTCTTGTGACCTTCATTTTCTCCTAATTCACTAGCAACACTAGTTGCCATTTGTGTTCGGTGCCCTTACAGAACATGTTGTCTAAATTAGTGATAATCTGAAGGGATAATGTTGCCCCCCAAATCCTTTATGCTATCTAGTATATTTTCTTGATTAAAAGTAAATAACCCAATTATCTAACAGCTATTTATTATTTTTGTTTAATTAATTAAACACTCTATGATCTTCTTTCCTAACCGCTCTAGTTTAAGGATTTGTGTTTTTTTCTTCTAATCCCTACTTCTAGTTGTTGCCATAATAGTCCCACATATACTTTATACCCTGGGTTTGAACATGTCCAAGGGCTTTAATTTATGAGACAGAAAGCAACTATGTTTCACAGACATTTCTATTTCCTCATTTAAGGAAAAATGCAATGGAAACCTCTGAAAATATTTCAATGAAATAGTCAATTCTCTATAAAGTTCAGAGATAAGTAACATTTCCCATTTAAAAATTTTGCCTGGGCTTCCCTGGTGGCGCAGTGGTTGAGAGTCCGCCTGCCGATGCAGGGGACGCGGGTTTGTGCCCCGGTCTGGGAAGATCCCACATGCCACGGAGCGGCTGGGCCTGTGAGCTGCTGAGCCTGCGCATCCGGAGCCTGTGCTCCTCAACGGGAGAGGCCACAGCAGTGAGAGGCCCGCGTGCCGCAAAAAATAAATGAATAAATAAAAATTTTTTAAAATTCTGCCTTTTCTCATTGATTGATGATACTTCGACCTCTCTACGAGCCATTTTTGCTTCTACATCCTTAATACTCTGTATTCAATAGCATATCAAGGAGAAAAAAAAATTCTCATATTTTTCTTACATAATTTTATCTGAGTAATTCTGAGAAATCTCATTATTTCCTTACCTTGGCTCTTAAATTTTCTTATTCTGTTTCCTGAAAACAAAGTTCACTTTTCCTTTTTCTTTTATACTTAAGAGTTAAATCACATTTCATACATGATCTACTTCCTTCTAGTGCTCATAAAGTTATTTGCTAATTTGATTAATCAAGGAATCAAGTGTATTAATTAATCCAATAACTAGATTAGTGCATTCATAAATTCATTAAATGCTTATTAAGTGTCCATTGTATGATAAGCACAGGGCTGGGCACTAAAAAGTCAAAGAAGATAAAGTCCTTGCTCTCAAGGAGCTAATAGTTTAGTGGAAGAAATAGTATATCCTTTTTCTTCCTCCTTTACCTACCTCTCCCTTCTGTCCTCTCCATTCTGTCAGTGTAGGTAGTTCTTTAGCCTCTGGTAACAGTTCTATTCCAGACTTACCTTCCATGGTTTTTATTCCTAACAGCGTCCTAGGGCATTTTCCCTGCCATGGGCCTTGAAAGGCAGTCGTAACTTCACTTCTTTATGTTATGCAACTCATCTTTGCCCCTTTCTCCCTGTAACATCTTCTCTTCCTTTCCAAAACGAATTACTACGTTTAAACATCTTTCTTGTTTTACACTGCGTTATAAAATTTGCTTAAAAGACGGTGTCTCGCTCTCTCATTTAAATACTCTGACTTGGAACAGTCTCACACTATCAATTTTCTCTGCTGCATTAAAGTGTCCTCCAAACTTTATTCTTCAAATAGCACGTGTTTTTGTTGAGGATACAGACATTTATCAGACTCAAGTTTCTCTATTTTTTTATCAAATAGTTGCTCTAAGTGCTTTGTTCTATGTGATATTAAATTTAATCTTTGCAACTGTTTAGGAGTAAATAGCATTATTATCCCCCATTTTACAGATGAGGAAACAGAGACACAGAGCAATGATGTGACAAGTATCCCTGACTAGTTAAAGACAGAGCCAGGAGATAGACCCAAGTGGTCTGGCTTCAGAGTCTCTGTCTTTCCTTATCCATTATGCTATGCTGCTCTACAGTATAAGAGAGTTACCCTTTCTTATTCAAGGTACCCCAAGAAAATCTTTCAGTACCCAACATCTATCCTGAGAGTATTAGGGAAAAAAAGGTTTCAGAAATGGTTTAGGTAATAGTCTATTTCCCAAAGAAATATGCAGAATCTTTCCCCTACAGAACTTCACAGGAAACACTGCAAGCCTTACAGATTTCAGCATATTAATACTAATTGATACTCTTAAGGCTTCCAAAAAAGAAACCCAGCAGCAAAATATAATTACAACTATTTAATCTTTCTTGCTCCTTAAATGGTTAAGGTAACCATTTTTCTCTAGTTTTCCTTTATTTTCCTTGAATGCCCCCAAACTCTCCATTACTCCAGTCTATGTCCTAAATGTGTCCAGGCATTTTCTAAAGTAATTGCTAAAATACATCATCATTGACCATTTACAGTAGTATTTGACAGTCCTTTATATTCTAAATGGAAGGATAAGAAGGTATATCCTTGTCCTGTGCAGCAGTGACAATCTAGCCAGGATTCTCAGGTTTTCTCTAAATACTTCCTCAAAAATAAGAAACTAATACCTCCAAAGTGTTAATTAGTAAAAGTATTGCTTTGTTTTCTTTAGCTTCTAATAACTGAAAAGAAACCTTTCCTTCTAGTGATTTTATTTCTTTTAATTAATTAATTTATTTTGGGCTGGGTTGGGTCTTCGTTGCTGTGTGTGGGCTTTCTCTAGTTGTGGCGAGCGGGGGTTACTCTTTGCTGTGGTGAACGGGCTTCTCATCGCGGTGGCTTCTCTTGTTGCGGAGCACAGGCTCTAAGCGCACAGGCTTCAGTAGTTGTGGCTCGCGGGCTCTAGAGTGCAGGCTCAGTAGCTGTGGCACACGGGCTTAGTTGCTCTGCAGCATGTGGGATCTTCCTGGAGCAGATATCAAACCTATGTCCCCTGCATTGGCAGGTGGATATCTTAACCACTGTGCCACCAGGGAAGTCCCTCATTCTAGTGATTTCATAATCAAGAGTTCCACAATGAAAATCTGTATATGATCTCTTACTGACTTCAATAAAACATTTCTCTATGGTAAATGGCCCCTTAAATTGTTTTATTCTGGATCTTCTGCACCTCAGTCTTTGTTTCTACTGCTAACTCTAAGCTGTCTCAATCCCCTTAATAACTGTAGGGTATTTCGGACCTGTCAAACTTTGCAGTAAGAGTGAAACTTGTAGGCTGTTACACACTGAGTAGAATGACATCAGGTTGAGAACTAGACGGACCAAAAGTTCCGTAGAACACTTGTCCAACATTACTGATAATAGCATTATTAGAACCAAAACCCCAAACTCTCATTTTAGTGACCTTTGTTTGGCAAAATGTAGATCAATTAAAAATGAAAGCCTTTTGAATTGAATAGGAATTAAACATGTCACTGATTTCATGATGTCATCCTAGACATCACAAGCCTTATTTCTGTTAGTTATTCAAATTAGATTTGATAAGTTTCCCTCTTCTAGGGAAAGGTGATGGCCATGTAGTTAAGTTTTCCACTTTTACTAAAGAATCACTGAAACTATTCACTGTACATTTTTACAACTTAACTTAGAAATACCACCCTGAATTTAAACTGTAGCAGTTGATGTAAGGCAAACAAGGTAAAAATGTACAACAGTATGTCTGGTCCAAAAACTACATTCCTTTACAGGCTGTGCTGTTTGTATGCAAATGTTTATACAAACAGAAAATAATCATAGCTCAATACAAACCGCTACCAATTATATTTGAAGAAAAAATCCAACGTACTCATTTTCTCTCTATATTAATGTTAACATATTAACATTGTAATATCATTTGTGCATATGGAAAGCTTACTTATATAAGTAAAATACACTGTTTTAATGTACACAAAGAAAGTTACGTGTTATCTCAAATGTAAACTTCTAATCCTCACCTAAGTATCAAAGTGATGACTGATGGATCCTCTACCTCTAATAAGTGGTGATACAATTTTCACATTAAGTATAATCAAATCCCTGGAACCCATTTTTATTTCACCCTTGGTTTTCTCCAGTGTACCAGTTTCTCTGCAATTGAGCGTTCAAGCTTAGGTAATTTTTCAATTCAGACCCTTTTCTTTTTCATACCCTACTTTATATGTGGCCCTCTATTATCCTTCCTATTTCCACAATATCTTACATGACCCTCACAGAACTGGAAGATATTTTTCCTTATAAGAGGTGATAGTAGAGAGAAAGTGGATAGATTTACCCTGAAATTTCAGTTTATTAGCAGTTCTGACTGCTGAAAGGTGTCCTTTTAAATGGATTTGTCACTTAATTCATTTAACAAGCACTGAACAAGCACCTACTATGGGCTGGGTAACTTTCCGAGGTGGTGGGAATACACAGGTAAATTGGATAAGTGTATTGTCTTCAAGGAGCAATCAGTCTAGCAAGGAAGTCAGACTCATTATTTAAATAAAATAGGGTGTCATGAGTGCTCTATCAGAGGTTTGCATAAATACCATAGTAACCTACAGAGAGGGCAGCTAACTCTATTTGCTTAAAAATGTGTGTCTCACCTAGAAAACAGGGGAACTGGGCCTTCAAGTCTATGTAAAACTCTGTGAGGTGAAAAATAGGAGAATATTCCTAGAAGAGGAAACAGCACATGAAAGGGCATGGAGTTGTAAAGAGCATATTGTGCCCAGGACGTGGCGAGTCATTCCTTGTGATTTTGGATCAGGGTTCATAGGACAGACTATTACGAGATGAGAACAAATACGTGAAACGGAGACATAGAAAATAAACTTATGGTTACCAAATTGGACACGGGGAGGGATAAAGTAGGAATTTGGGATTGGCGGACGCAAGCTACTGTGTATAAGATAGATAACAACAAGGTCTTACTGTACAGCACAGGGAACTATATTCAGTATCTTGTAGTAAACGATAACGGAAAAGAATCTGAAAAGAATATAGATCTGAATGTATCACTTTGCTGTACACCAGAAACTAACACAACATAGTAAATCAACTATATTTCAATTAAAAAAAAATTTTTAAGGTGAATTGGACCAATAAACAAGAAAGGAGAGTGACTCACGAGTTTTGAGTAGTGTAGGACTTCTCTGGTGGCACAGTGGTTAAGAATCCACCTGCCAATGCAGCAGACACAGGTTCGAGCCCTGGTCCAGGAAGATCCCACATGCCACAGAGCAGCTAATCCCATTCACCACAACTACTGAACCTGCACTCTAGAGCCCACGAGCCACAACTACTGAGCCTGTGCACCTAAAGCCTGTGCTCCACAACGCGAAGCCACCACAATAAGAAGCCCGCGTGCCACAACAAAGGGTAGCCCCCACTCGCTGTAACTAGAGAAAGCCCACGCGCAGCAACGAAGACCCAACGCAGCCAAAAATAAAATTAAATAAATTTATTTTTTTTAAAAAAAGAGTTCTGAGTAGTCTAGTGTAGCTAGTCAACCTGTATTTCTGAAGGATAATTTTGGCATTAATTATCACTGGGCTGGAGGGAGAAAAGAATAAACACAGAGAGAACTGAGGGGTATGTACAAGTTAAAAACAGAAGACAGAAGAATAAAAAGCTGCATTAAAAAAATATAAGAAGTTAAAACAGCTGATGAAACCATGCTCCCCTTTAGGCTCTAGTTTTATGGCTCATATACCAATACTTCTCAAACTTAATATGCATAGGAATCAACTGGGGATCTTGTCAAAATTCAGATTCTTTTTTTTTTATATATACAGCAGGTTCTTATTAGTCATCCATTTTATACACATCAGTGTATACATGTCAATCCCAGTCTCCCAATTCATCACACCACCACCACCACCACCCCGCCGCTTTCCCCCCTTGGCGTCCATATGTTTGTTCTCTACATCTGTGTCTCAATTTCTGCCCTGCAAACCAGTTCATCTGTACCATTTTTCTAGGTTCCACATATATGCATTAATATACGATATTTGTTTTTCTCTTTCTGACGTACTTCACTCTGTATGACAGTCTCTAGATCCATCCACATCTCAACAAATGACCCAATTTTGTTCCTTTTTATGGGTAATATTCCATTGTATATATGCACCACATCTTCTTTATCCATTCGTCTGTTGATGGGCATTTAGGTTGCTTCCATGACCTGACTATTGTTAACAGTGCTGCAAGGAACATTGGGGTGCATGTGTCTTTCTGAATTATGGTTTTCTCTGGGTATATGCCCAGTAGTGGGATTGCTGGATCATATGGTAATTCTATTTTTAGTTTAAGGAACCTCTGTACTGTTCTCCATAGTGGCTGTATCAATTTACATTCCCACCAACAGTGCAAGAGGGTTCCCTTTTCTCCACACCCTCTCCAGCATTTGTTGGTTGTAGATTTTCTGAGGATGCCCATTCTAACTGGTGTGAGGTGATACCTCATTGTAGTTTTGATTCGCATTTCTCTAATAATTAGTAATGTTGAGCATCCTTTCATGTGCTTCTTGGCCATCTGTATGTCTTCTTTGGAGAAATGTCTATTTAGGTCTTCTGCCCATTTTTCAATTGGGTTGTTTTTTTAATATTGAGCTGCATGAGCTGTTTCTATATTTTGGAGATTAATCCTGTGTCCATTGATTCGTTTGCAAATATTTTCTCCCATTAAAATTCAGATTCTTATTCAGTATGTGGGAGAGGAGAGGGGGCCTGAGATTCTGCATTTCTAACAAGCTCCCAGGTGATGCCAATAGTACTGGTCCATGGACCACACTTTGAGTAGCAGTGCCATAATGAGTCAATAAGTTTATGAATTAATTTCTTGAAAAAAGTCAGCAATGAAAACCAAATACTTGATCACTGTTGATTATATGGGTACAAGGAAGCATATATGTTTGTCTTCCAAAATCCCTTAAGAAGTGACATGAAACACTTGCTAAAAATCTGCAGTGAACAGCAAGAGATTCTAGTCACCTCTCACAGGAGGTATGGTGCTTTCAATTCCCAGAGCATACACCGCGTAGAAAAAGCCTGTTAATAGTTGCCATTTAAAATCTCGAATTTATTCCAGTAATCACATCGAAATTCTTTTTCAGGCTTATGCAGCTATTTATGATAGAAAGAAGAAATATCCGAAAGGTATATGTTCCTAGTAGAGACAATCTTTAATGACTGCCACTGCAGTAATGCGGTTTTAACATTAACCTGCTTGGTTACTGCCAAGAATATGTGGCAGCAAACAGAAGGCCTTCATTTAGTTTATCATTTCATACTGTATATGTTGACCCTCCGTCTAGAGCAGAACCATCCATAAGGATGATGCCTCAATGGTTCTTGAAACAGTCAACATCGCATACCAGAAATGTAACATGGGGAGGAAGATGTGAACAATATATCTCGATTCTGAATGCTTTACTTTCCGTCTAAGGAAGCAACTTTACCTGGATTTCAAGTTCTCCTCTCATCATTTTCCTGGTGCACTGTGACACAGATGGTGTTAGGTAATTTTATGTACTCCATCTAAAAGCATCAGTTCCCCTTTTCATTGACCAATCCACGCTGTTCACACAAAGGAGACATGTTGGTGATTTATCGGGTGTAGTACAAATCAAGACTAAACAAAGGCAATTCATTCCAAATCAGGACCTAGCCCTGAGCTGGAGAAACTCAGATATCCCTTGATTGTTGCAAAAGCAATCGCTATTTTTTTTTTTTAAATCTTGTTTTCCTCCCTCCTCCACTAAAAATAGTAGGGGGTAAAGTGGTAAAAGAGCTGTGGAAGTGAGAAGTTATAGAGTAGCAAGTATTTCCATCTTATCATTTGATCTAAACTACTTTAAGAAGTATCAGTACAGAGGAAAAATTTTTTAAAGATCACCTTAAATATACAGCGTAATAATAAACTATCCGGTTAAACTTGCAAAATTTTGTCCTAACCGAAAATACATTTGCCACATTTTCATCTAATTTATTTGCAACTGAACAATTTAAGTAATATTAAATGATATCAACTGCTTGGCTGGAACTTGTGACGTTTTCCTGGTATAAGGGAATACTTTACTAAGATGTTTTAGAACATAAAAAGGAAAAACAATGGTGGAAAAAAAGTGTTCTTTTTGTTCTAGGGTCTGTGTTTAGAAAATATTGCCATGTAGCATTTATGGTAACAGCTGTACGGTTAAACTTTAGGCACAAACTGAACTGCAGAGGATCTGCTGCATAAATAAAATCCCCATGGCAACTAAATGTGCTACTAGATAACAGAGAAAAAAGGATTTATGTGTTTGCTGAGCTGTCTTGCCCTAAAGGAATTCTCCAGGCAAACGCAGGCCACCTGCCACATGTTATATTAAGCTCAGCCTTCTGGACTTATTTTCAAATCCACAGCAAAAAGGTCCAACTCTACTTTTATTTGGAAGTTTCATTGTTCTTCATTCCCAGCCCCTCCAAAAATAAACAATTCATTTTTCAACTTGCCTGCTATATTTTGCCCTGGATACAAAAGATAATTAATGAATTTGTTTGTGCTCCTAAACATTTTGTTGATCTTACTGAAATAACAAGCATATGTATAACAAAAAGGTTGATTTTTAATTTGTAGATTTGTAGATTCTGTAAAGTTTTTTTAAAAGTTGAAATATATAACTTGCCTTCTCCAACATAAGGTAAACTGTATGGGAGAAGAACGGTGGTTGATGAGGAAGTTTCAAAGAAGGTGGATGACAGGGAATAGAAGAGCAAGATTAACATTTTTTGTGAATTTTACATGTAAAATATTTATAGTTTCTTCCTTCTTGAAGGACAGTGGGAGCTATAAACATTCTAGGATTCTGTCATAGGTGGTGTTATTAAATCAGTTAATTTAAAAGTAATTATTTGAAAAATGTCCTTTTTTTCTTCTAAGTACATTTTCCCACCTCTAATTCCCATACCTAAAGGTACTTGTTGATAATACTGCATTATGATGTAATAACACTTAAGTGTTTTTGAATATGTGAAAATAAAATGTGATACATAGTACCTGAACTGAGAGAGGAAAAAAAGACAAAAATTCATTACGTGGGAGTCATTCAATATAATTCCCTATTGGACTGGGAATGGGGAATTGGACTAGAATATGCAGCTCCAAATTTGAGGTCTACTTCAACTCTAATATAAATGTTGCCCTTAAAGAAATAATAACAGGGCTTCCCTGGTGGCACAGTGGTTGAAAGTCCGCCTGCCGACGCAGTGGACACGGGTTCGTGCCCCGGTCCGGGAAGATCCCACACGCCGCGGAGCGGCTGGGCCCGTGAGCCATGGCCGCTGAGCCTGCGCGTCCGGAGCCTGTGCTCCGTAACGGGAGAGGCCACAGCAGTGAGAGGCCCGCGTACCGCAAAAGAAAAAAAAAAAAAGAAAAAGAAATAATGACAGAGTTTTCACCCATAAATAATCCTAACTTTTATCTGTTCCTCAACCCTGACTAAATTGTATAGATATTAAGAGCATAAATTTAGGCTATTTCTGTATTGGTTGATATGGAAGTGAAAGGGGAAAAATTAGCCAATTGACAAAAATGTCAAGGAAGATTCTGATACTAAATAATCGATTTGTTACTTTCATTCACCTTGGGGGGCGCATGTATTGAGTACAACAACAAATATTTCAGGTATTTAATAATATCAATGAAAGTATTAATTATGATTTTACTAAATAAAATATGTAAATTTATTTTAAAAAGAGGGTTACAATTTCAATAGGATTTATTTGTTGTCTCTCAGAAATATATGGCCTTTTACAGGTAGCTTTCTACAGTATTGTCTAAGGAATGAGCAAGTCTTCAAAAAGCTCGTGATTTTTACAAGACACAGTCTGGCTACTCTGTAATACAATCAAATCTAAATTACCACAGCACAGGAACACAAAGAAACACCAGTAACACCACATTCTTCGCCTTCCACAGACAACTCTTGCCATTCTAGTTAATATAAACTTTTCAATAGCAAGGCCATTCCTCTGTTGTGATAGTAGATAGCAGAAATCGCAAGTGACCCCCTGCCTTCAGTAGAAGTAAAGTCCTCAGAGATGCTTCTCAGTACTCAGTTTCAGGTAAATCTAGATGTATAACAATAGCTCTCACATATTTTTTGTTTGCTACCCTCTTCGACTAGTCAAAATACCCTCAGACCTTGAACCCCCTTTGTCTCCACCCCACACTGCAACACAAACATAATGTTGCAATACTAATATATATCGCTATACATTAGTTATATAAATTAGGAATGTATATAATCATAAAGAGCATATTATATGTGATTTTATATTACAAAGCAATGACCTATTAGAACTTTCTAAAAATCAGTTATTTATTAACTATTCTGGCCACAGGTAATGGCCAAAATACCACTTTCTCTTCCTGGGCGTACAGTTGGACTCTGTGTTCCAGATTCCCTTGCAATTGAATGTAGCCATGTGACTGAGTTCCAACCCACAGAATATAAGCAGAAGTGATTGTGCGGCTACTTCTAGGCCTGGCCCATTATAAGCTTCCACAGGTGATGCTACTTGCTCTTCCAGCTCCTAGCTAAGGGGGACAGAGACAACACTCAGAATGATTCTGGACACCTGCCATAGCTTCTGTCAGTTTGGGTCTCTGAAATGACTGGTAGAAGCAGCAACTTCCTGTCCACCAGTAAAACGTATGTTGGAAAATTCTAAAATAAGAACTATGGTGTTAAGTTATTGAAATTTTAGGGTCTTTTAAAGCAGCTAGCATTGCCCTAATATAACATTTATCTTAGTTATGTATTGTTAAGTTTTTTTTAAAGGGAGACATTCATAAACAGCCCATCAGATAAATTGGGGAAGAGCTTACATATGCAAACATATTTATGTGCATATATACGTATATATATGCCTGTATGTGTGTATATATGTTTGTTTGCTCATTTATTTCAGAAATTATTTATATTTGATTCCTATATGAACTACAACACATGTTTAACTTGGAAAGTTCTTGAGGAATTTTGCAAATTACTACACACGATTCCTAACAAGAGTTAGCTCTTGTAGCTTCATAAGGAGCAGAAAGTAGCATGTATACTGTTTAACTTCTAAATTATCAGCTACGTCTATATGAAGATGTTTCAGTAAAATATATAGACAACAACTCAACTAGAAGGCTGCCCTTACTGAGCAGAGTAGCATTTTAAATGATTTCCTCCAAAAATTCACTTAAAGATACCACAGTAGCTTACAAAAGATTTGAAACCTGACCTCTTTTGTTGTTTTAAAGGGAAATTACAGTTCGGACGAGGTTCCCATCTGTACTGCAAATAATAGATACTGTCCTACTCAAGTATATGAGATGAATCTTGGAGTCTGTTAAAATTATAGAGGTCCTTTTACTGGAAAAGACCTTTTACAGATCTTTTAAAGTCTATGAAATTGATTTTAACTTACAAGTCAAGGAGCTAGCAGAAAGATTTCTCCCAAACTATGAGTTAGACTAAGTCACTGGACAGATGCAGGCCACCTTCATACCATTTGCCATATGTCTTAATTATAAGTCACTGCTCAGTAATCTCAGAGAAACTAGTCAAAGTTTCTACCAAAACAATCTTTGATAGATTCCATGTAATACAAACAAGAGAGAGTGATGACTATCTCATAGCAAAAAACTGCTTTCAAAGTTATTTTCATATTCTAGTAACTCACAGGATGATTTCTAAATAGCATGCATTTCTTAGTTACTTACTTTACTCAACTTCTCTGTTAGTTAAGAGCTAACCCCTTATAGAACATGCACTGTTCCTTTCATCATCATATTGTTTTATCCTCCCAAAGCAGCTGGTCCTTCATAACCTCAGACTCAGAAGAGATGCCTTATGACATCAGTATTACATGTTCACCTTCTGAATTTTTAAACATACCTATCGTCATAAGCATTGAGAAAGAGTTGACAGAACTGCATATATGATCTTTCTTTCTCCACTGACAAAACTCTAGAAAGAGCAGCTTGAATTGACTACCTTCTTGCTGATTCTTCTCTCTTTAAACATTTGAGACCTAGTTTCTAATACTTTCACTATGTTAAAATGGTTCTACCAGGAAGTCCCAAATAACCCTCCAAAGGTCAAAGCCAACAGCCTTTTTTCAGTCCACAGTCTTCAGGACATGTCTCCAGTCCCTTTACGGTATTAACCTTTTCCTTAATATACCCAAAGCACTCTGAGCAGAGACTGGGCCATGGTAAGCACTCAATAATGTTAGAAAAGTCACTACTATTATTCATTCTTCAAATTCTATTCTCTCATGTCCTTGTCACAGGAATCTTATTCCCTTCCATCCCTGACTGGTTTGTTGTGGTCATGGCCACCTCCTCCTCCCATGTCCTAAAATCAACTTTTCCATAGCCCCGTTTCCTCAGGCTTCTTTTCCTTTTATTACAAATTTTTGCATCATTTAATTACAGCATTTTAACCTAGCCTAATACACATATAATCTCTAGATGTTGCATATTCTATTGATGATAACTCTTTCATAGTAAAAGTTGCTTCTTCAATTTCTTGACTTATAATCCTGCTTAGCTTTCCCCTGGGCTATTACAAATGTAAAAGTGGATTTTGTCAGTAAGTAGAATTTACATGAACACCACATATATATGATAAACCCAAAATATGCCTGCTAAAACTCTTATTGCTGCAGCATTAAGTAAATGTAAGGCTCAGACAGAGAAGGAGGTTCTCATCTGTTGATTGCATTTGTGTGATTGCATTTCTCAGTCATTACTGATGACTCTTACAAGGTGCACCCTTTGAATAACCCACAAAGTTTGTCAGACACCCAAGCCTTCTGTAAGGAAGTAACCTTACCACCCTATTAGTGTCTCACAGATTCTCAGTAGCACAGCACCTTTCTGCTTGAATCTATGTGCATTTGATCTCAAATGCCTCTCTGCATATGAATCCCAGGAAGCAGTAGAAGAAATGTGCTGAAAAGCATTACAAAGTCAGGGCCTGTGCAGGCCTCCAACGATGAACTTACTTTTGAATCATTAAAAAATACAAACTAACCCTCTTGTTTTGTTTCAGGAAACATGTACATTAATAACAGAATATTAACGCAATAATGGAATATTGCTCCTGGAGATGCAAATTATAAAGTGAGTTGGTTTGCTTTGTGAATTACTATGGCAAATTCAATCTAAGATGAAAATAGGACCATTTTGAAAATAATTCTAACATTTCTTTATAAAAGTCTGCATTCTTATAAAGCAGCTGTGCCAATTAAGCTTTTGTTATCAGCTTCAGAATCATCCCTGTGGGGCTGGGGCTGGGACTCTGCAAATCCCATTTCTACTCGGGCAGATGCTCCATGTAAGGCACTAAGGGCTGAAAGGGGAAGGGAGACGCTCCCTGTGGGCTCCCTGGCTGGTTCTGTTAGCACCAACCCAGCGGTGTCTCTTCACCCTAACAGTGGCAGTTCCTTCCAGTGGCTGTAGCTGAACACAGTTTGCTGCTTTTCTAACACTGCAAGATCAGCTTCATCTGCCTTTCCAGAGACACCAGCACAAACTGGTCCACGTTCCCTCTTCAGAGGTCTGAGTGCCAGCTTCATGGGGTCTCTCTAAGCTTTAAGTCTTACTAATTCCAGCCTCTTCTCTTGTCCGCCTCATCCTGGTGGTAGTACTCGCTTTCCACATTGTTATCTACATGATTTGCCCATGTTCTCATTTTACCCTCTCAGTTGCTAGTTAACAACATTGTACTTAGTTAATTTTTTATATTAAATTCTCTCCGTTCAAACAGATGGGGTGGCTCCCAAACCCTGACTGGACCTCCTGATAAAGAAATTTTTTAGCACATTCCATTTAAATTTCAATTTCTCAGAGTACGTTCTAATGATTATGAAAGCTGTAAGATACTAAAAAAAAAAAAATTGAAAAGCCTTTTGTGTTGAAAAAAGTTAGGGAAACAGCACATTACAACCCTGCTATGGTCTATTACTAGGTAATATATAGCAATGAGAAAATTAAATGCTTTAAGAAATCCTACTGTGAAAATGGCTTAACAATGTGTTCCAAACTTATTTCAACCTGGAAAACCTCTTTACATAATTTTTATTAACATTGTTGAACTTGAGTTCAGTAGAACACACGTTGGGACTTGTTAGTCTTGGCTACTCATTGCATGTTTAACTTACAACCCTTTCAAATCACTTTATATTTTATAGGCAGATCATAAAACATTAGTCATCCATTAAAATCTGTAGGCTAAGTACGAAAATATTTACTATTTTTAAGTATTCAAATAAATATATGCATATGTATAATCTTGATTAAGATATATGTTTC
The DNA here is from genome assembly GCF_963455315.2 of Globicephala melas. Classification (NCBI taxonomy): domain Eukaryota; kingdom Metazoa; phylum Chordata; class Mammalia; order Artiodactyla; family Delphinidae; genus Globicephala; species Globicephala melas. The sequence continues at coordinate 112,384,731 of NC_083315.2, read as the reverse complement.
CACATGTATGTGTATATAACAAATGATATTTGTTAAATAAATTGGATATTAAATGATTAGGGTCTTGGAATCAGTTCTGCCTAACAGAATTCCCACTCATCATAATATATTGTAACCGTATCAGCCAAATACTATTGCTAGGAGCTCTTAGTCAGACATAGAAATTGTCTTCTTACAAAGCTGATGTCTGACTTGTTGGTCTACTTGTATTTACAACTATTAAAATCAACATCTGAATTACAGATAAAAGGTTATGTGTACATGACTGTTTGAACGTAAAAATAAAGAGATTCTTATACTTTCATAAACAGCATTGCTGCATAATGCTAAGGTCCATCCCAGTTTAATCCATGCTCAATAAAATCATCTAAAACAGAATCAACTTTATCATTACACTCTCAACACAAGAAACCCCAGATTGCTCAAATATATAAACAAACATCCAGGACGGAATGTATACCAGAAAAATCATATTACTTTTGCAATAACTGATACAGTATTTTACAAAAAATAAATAAACTATATTGGAGTCTCATTTAAATACTTCCTGGTATGCTAATACCTATATGTTCTGCAGATTTCATTCTATTCATTCTATGAATGTAATTCCCATAAGCCATATGAATATAATAAAATTTTTTAGAGAATAATTGCTAGGTAGTAGGCATGGAGTTAGGGTTATACACGTAACATCTTGAATCTTTTCCCAAAAAACCCCCCAAATCCTGCAAACTTAGTAATATCACCCCCATTTTACAGATGAGAAAACTGAGGTTCGAGAGGTTTAAAAGCTTTCTTCTAATTACACAATTTCTATTTGCTAGGGAATGGACCCCTTCTGTGACAAAATCCTGAACTCACAAGGGTCTTTGAAATGGTAAATGATTGTGGTAACATAGAGATGTTCCACTGCAATTCAAAATCAGTTCAGGCAATGTGTTTCTTTATTATTACTAGGAATAGTTTGTAGACTATAGACTTTGTACTAGACTTTGTAATAAATCAAATCAGGACTGTAAAGAAAACAAGATAAAACAAAATCCTCTTCACAAACATAAAAAAAAAACAGTGTAAGTTTTACTCTAACTTGATCTTTGTTAGATGCGATCACATAAAATACTCCACCAATAGATATGACAAATGTACTTTATATTTCAATGTGTCAAACCATTTCAATGCTCTGAAACTATGTTGAAGCTGGCAGGCAAGCAGACTATATTAAATTTTTCTCTGGAATCGACTTCAATTCTAGACTGAATTATTGGAATTTTAGTGACCCTAAAAAAGGCTGTCAGAAATGATATTCAACACAGAGTTTTCAAATCTAATGCTCTATTACACATACTTCACATAAAATAATATAGTTCCAATATAAACAAACCAGTCAAAAACAACATTCTATTTGTTCTTGTAATTTTGTACACATTTTGATACTGATTTGTCACAGCAGATTCTTAAATGTATTTGCTTCTTAAAAGAAAACTCACAGGCTTTACTTTATAATTCAATAGTTTGTTTGGATATGATGTAGTTATAATGTCTGCCCAAAATGTTTCTTTTATTTTTAAAGTACATCAGCACAATAAGCAGCTAGCTAATAGTTATTAGCAGTCCTGGGTTTCTCAAAACTACTTTCTACTTTGTTTTGTTTTTTCCACATAGAACAAAATTGTCTTAAGTGATTTCCAGCAATGCACAACCAGTTGCACTGGGAGTCCAATTAGCTGTCTGTGAAAGGGGAGGTGGTTTATATCCCTTTTCTAGTTCTGACAGGAGGACAGGCATCTTTCACTGCATGGAAGTCCTGAAACTAGGAATGTACAAAGCAATTCAATCTTGAATTTATTCTATTTTTCTAAGAATTAAAAACACATTGTACATGCATCTATATTTTTGCCATTGCTCCTGCAGCTGGCTGCTTTACACAATGTCAATATCATGCTCCTGGCAAAGAATGTCACATCTCAAGAAGTGTTAATGTAAGAAAAGGGAGAAATAAAATGGAAAGCCAGTTTACTAACTTATCAACACATCATTTTAAACTTCTACCGCTTGTAGAAGATACATTTTTTCTACTGTATGAAGCCACAGCTGGGTATCTAACTTGATCTTTGGATTGTCTAGCCCTGTGACAGACAGCAAGGAGCCAGAGGGGATCCCACAGTAAAGAGTCCAGCTCGGAAGTGGGCCTGGTTAAATCCACACCTGCAGCCTTTAACTCTGCCCAGAGGCACCAGAGAAACTGATGACACAAGGGCCAATGCCATTCAACTGGAAGTGATAGCCAACCACTCCCAACACAGTGCTAAAGGTGAATGCAGTTAACAACACAGCAATGCACCTGCCTGCACACACACAAACGCATACACACACTTATTTTCAGATGGGTCATTTTAAGATATTCATTTTACTCATAGTGTTAAGGGATAAACACTATCTGGCTTAGTAGAACTCCAAATTGAAATAAGAAATTCTACGGTATTCTTGGTTTTATAATATTTTATTGTGTGAACTGAGGCCCACTGTTTAGACTTTTGTGTATTAGTCCTGAGGCAAGAAGATCATTAATATCTGCCTTTTCAAATTATTTTCCGAAAATAAAATGATCTTTAAGAATTACAGATTATCATCATTACCCTGTGCTTAAGTTAACAGCTTTTCTCTTCATTTAAGAACAGTCTCCTGTGGCAGTCTGAGGCATAGTCACATTCCTAATTTTTCAAAAGGTTCAACTCGTTAGCCAAATGATTTGTTAATGATTTGTTTCCTCTTTTGTTTATTTTGACTGGCAAACATCTGATACGTAGCAATCCTAAAAATTTCACTGTAATCCAGTTAGGATCAGCCTGGCTCACCAATATGGGATGAATTTACACTGAATTGTAAGCTTGGACATGAGCTAACAAGTTAGCAATTGGCAGCAGGTTAGATCTCTTGTGAATTCCTGCTGTTACTCGTGGAACAGTTTTGGCAGTCAATTCATAAACTATAGGTAAGGATATGCTTACTTCCCTCAAAATCATGTCCAATAGCTTTAGAAATGAAGACTAGCTTTTCTTACAAAATAATTTCCAAAGTTTTACAAAGGGGAAGAAAAAGTCGACCTTGGATGAGTATGTCTGTGTATCAGTGTAAGGAAATATCTTCAACGAGAATTTGGAACGTTGAAGGTAGCCAGGACATACATAGGTCATGCAGTCTAGGCCTTTCGATTGCACTTAAAGAAAGCTGGTTTCCACCTTTGGCTGACTTTATTTCATGTAACTATGACAAAATCACAATCAAGACACTCAACGTTTCTTTGCTATCTAGGCTTCCAAGAAGAAGCAACAGACATGTCTCCCAATTTAATCTATTCACTAATGGGAATAATTTTGACACTAGTCATGTAAACTAGCAAAGAGCACCAGTCTGACTCATAACATTACTAAACTATTTTTTAACTAAGACTTATTTTTGTTTCAGGAGCATAATTTTAATCCATTTTTCCCTAAATAACAATCTATGTTCAATACGTATGCCTGCATTATTAACACAGCACCAATTGCTATAACCAGTGCTAACTGGGGACTAATTAACACTAGCTATTGCCTAGTCATATCATTTACCTGTATATTGATCTAGTATTGTCTGACTCACTACGACAAGGAGTAGTTTTTGCTATGCCTTAGCAATTGACATCATCTAGATGAAAGATATAGTTAAAACCAGACAGAAATAATCAATGAGTGGTTGGATATACAGTTTGGAACATGAAGGGGAGTTCAGAACTGAACATGTTACTTTCCAAGTCATAAAGGTAGACATCCAAAAGCAGATTCTGTGAACAGCCACCATCGTGGTGCTTCCTTCCTCTATTTCTTACTATATTGTTCTCACTCTGTTTCCTCATCTTTATTTTTCTTAACATCTTTACTGAAGTATAATTGCTTTACAATGGTGTGTTAGTTTCTGCTTTATAACAAAGTGGATCAGTTATACATATACATATGTTCCCATATCTCTTCCCTCTTGCATCTCCCTCCCTCCCACCCTCCCTATCCCACCCCTCTAGGTGGTCACAGAGCACCGAGCTGCTCTCCCTGTGCTATGCGGCTGCTTCCCACTAGCTATCTATTTTACATGTGATAATATATATAAGTCCATGCCACTATCTCACTTTGTCCCAGCTTACCCTTCCCCCTCCCTGTGTCTTCAAGTCCATTCTCTACATGTACCTCTTTATTCCTGCCCTGCCCCTTGGTTCTTCAGAACCATTTTTTTTCTTTTTTTTTTTAGATTCCATATATATGTGTTAGCATACAATATTTGTTTTTCTCTTTCTGACTTACTTCACTCTGTATGACAGCTTCTGGGTCCATCCACCTCACTACAAATAACTCAATTTCGTTTCTTTTTATGGCTGAGTAATATTCCATTGTATATATGTGCCACATCTTCTCTATCCATTCATCTGTCAGTGGATACTTAGGTTGCTTCCATGTCCTGGCTACTGTAAAGGGAGCTGCAGTGAACATTGTGGTACTTGACTCTTTTTGAATTATGGTTTTCTCAGGGTATATGCCCAGTAGTGGGATTGCTGGGTCATATAGTAGTTCTATTAGTTTTTTAAGGAACCTCCTTACTGTTCTCCATAGTGGCTGTATCAATTTACATTCCCACCAACAGTGCAAGAGGGTTCCCGTTTCTCCACACCCTCTCCAGCATTTATTGTTTGTAGATTTTTTGATGATGGCCATTCTGACTGGTATGAGGTGATACCTCACTGTAGTTTGGATTTGCATTTCTGTAATGATTAGTGACGTTGAGCATCATTTCATGTGTTTGTTGGCAATCTGTATAACTTCTTTGCAGAAATGTCTATTTAGGTCTTCTGCCCATTTTTGGATTGGGTTGTTTGTTTTCTTGATATTGAGCTGTATGAGCTGCTGGTATATTTTGCAGATTAATCCTTTGTCAGTTGCTTCATTTGCAAATATTTTCTCTCATTCTGACGGTTGCCTTTTCATCTTCTCTATGGTTTCCTTTGCTGTGCCAAAGCTTTTAAGTTTCATTAGGTCCCATTTGTTTATTTTTGTTTTTATTTCCATTTCTCTAGGAGGTGGGTCAAAAAGGATCTTGCTGTGATTCATGTCATAGAGTGTTCTGCCTATGTTTTCCTCTAAGAGTTTTATAGTGTCTGGCCTTACATTTAGGTCTTTGATCCATTTTGAGTTTATTTTTGTGTATGGTGTTAGGGAGTGTTCTAATTTCATTCTTTTACATGTAGCTGTCCAGTTTTCCCAGCACCACTTATAGAAGAGGCTGTCTTTTCTCCATTGTATATTCTTGCCTCCTTTATCAAAAAATAAGGTGATCATATGTGTGTGGGTTTATCTCTGGGCTTTCTATCCTGTTCCATTGATCTATCTTTCTGTTTTTGTGCCAGTACCATACTGTCTTGATTAGTGTAGCTCTGTAGTATAGTCTGAAGTCCAGGAACCTGATTCTCCCAGCTCTGTTTTTCTTTCTCAAGATTGCTTTTGCTATTTGAGGTCTTTTGTGTTTCCATACAAATTGTGAAATTTTTTGTTCTAGTTCTGTGAAAAATCCTATTGATAGTTCGAAAGGGATTGCACTGAATCTATAGATTGCTTTGAGCACTATAGTCATTTTCACAATGTTGATTCTTCCAATCCAAGAACATGGTATATCTCTCCGTCTGTATCATCCTTAATTTCTTTTATCAGTGTCTTATAGTTTTCTGCACATAGGTCTTTTGTCTCCTTAGGTAGGTTTATTCCTAGGTATTTTATTCTTTTTGTTGCAATGGTAAATGGAACTGTTTCCTTAAATTCTCTTCCAGATTTTTCATCACAGAGATTTCTGTGCACTAATTTTGTATCCTACTACTTTACCAAATTCATTGACTAGCTCTAGTAGTTTTCTGGTAGCATCTTTAGGATTCTCTACGTATAGTATCATGTCATCTGCAAACAGTGACAGCTTTACTTCTTCCTTTCTGATTTGGATTCCTTTTATTTATTTTTCTTCTCTGATTGCTGTGGCTAAAAATTCCACAACTATGTCGAATAACAGTGGTGAGAATGGACAGCCTTGTCTTGTTCCTGATCTTAGTGGAAATGGTTTCAACTTTTCACCATTGAGAATGATGTTGGCTGTAGGTTTGTCATATATGGTTTATTATGTTGAGGTAAGTTCCCTCTCTGCCTACTTTATGGAGTGTTTTTTATCATAAATCGGTGTTGAATTTTGTCAAAAGCTTTTTCTGCATTGATTGAGATGATCATAGGGTTTTTCTCCTTCAATTTGTTAATATGGTTTATCACATTGATTGATTTGCATATACTGAAGATTCCTTGCATTCCTCGGATAAACCCCACTTGATCATGGTGTGTGATCCTTTTAATGTGCTGTTGGATTCTGTTTGCTAGTATTTTGTTGAGGATTTTTGCATCTATGTTCATCAGTGATATTGGCTTGTAATTTTCTTTCTTTGTGACATCTTTGTCTGGTGTTGGTATTAGGGTGATGGTGGCCTCATAGAATGAGTTTGGGAGTGTTCCTCCCTCTGCTATATTTTGGAAGAGTTTGAGAAGGATAGGAGCTAGCTGTTCTCTCAATGTTTGATAGAATTCGTCTGTGAAGCCATCCGTCTTGGGCTTTTGTTTGTTGGAAGATTTTTAATCACAGTTTCAATTCCAGTGCTGTGATTGGTCTTTTTGTATTTCCCATTTCTTCCTGGTTCAGTCTCGGAAAGTTGTGCTTTTCTAAGAATTTGTCCATTTCTTCCAGGTCGTCCATTTTGTTGGCATAGAGTTGCTTGTAGTAATCTCTCATGATCCTTTGTATTTCTGCAGTGTCAGTTGTTACTTCTCCTTTTTCATTTCTAATTCTATTGACTTGAGTCTTCTCCCTTTTTTTTGTTGATGAGTCTAACGGTTTATCAATTTTGTTTATCTTCTCAAAGAACCAGCTTTTAGTTTTATTGATCTTTGCTACTGTTACCTTCATTTCTTTTTCATTTATTTCATTTACTTATGATTTCATTCCTTCTGCTCACTTTGGGAGTGTTTTTATTCTTCTTTATCTAATTGATTTATGTGTAAGGTTAGGTTGTTTATTTGAGACTTTTTTGTTTCTTGAGGTAGGATTGTATTGCTATAAACTTCTCTCTTAGAACTGCTTCTGCTGCATCCCATAGGTTTTGGGTCAGAGTGTTTTCATTGTTATTTGTTTCTAGGTATTTTTTGATTTCCTCTTTGATTTCTTCAGTGATCTCTTGGTTATTAAGTAGTGTATTGTTTAGCCTCCATGTGTTTGTATTTTTTACAGATTTTTTTCCTGCAATTGCTATCTAGTCTCATAGCATTGTGGTCAGAAAAGATACTTGATACGATTTCAATTGTCTTAAATTTACCGAGGCTTGATTTGTGACCCAAGATATGATCTATCCTGGAGAATGTTCTGTGTGCACTTAAGAAAGTGTATTCGTTGTTTTTGGATGGAATATCCTATAAATATCAATTAAGTCCATGTTGTTTAATGTATCATTTAAAGGTTCTGTTTCCTTATTTATTTTCATTTTGGATGATTTGTCCAGTGGTGAAAGTCAGGTGTTAAAGTCCCCTACTATGAATGTGTTACTGTTGATTTCCCCTTTTATGGCTGTTAGCATTTGCCTTATGTATTGAGGTGCTCCTATGTTGGGTGCATAAATATTTATAATTGTTATATCTTCTCCTTGGATTGATCCCTTGATCATTATGAAGTGTCCTTCTTTGTCTCCTGTAACATTCTTTATTTTAAAGTCTCTTTTGTCTGATATGAGAATTGCTACTCCAGCTTTCTTCTGATTTCCATTTGCATGGAATATCTTTTTCCAGCCCCTCACTTTCAGTCTGTATGTGTCCCTAGGTCTGAAGTGGGTCTCTTGTAGACAGCATATATACTGGTCTTGTTTTTGTATCCATTCAGCCAGTCTATGTCTTTTGTTTGGAGCATTTAATGCATGTACTTTTAAGGTAATTATCAATATATATGTTCCTTTTACCATTTTCTGAATTGTTTTGGGTTTGTTTTTGTAGGTCTTTTCCTTCTTTTATGTTTCCTCCCTAGAGAAGTTCCTTTAGCATTTGTTGTAGAGCTGGTTTGATGGTGCTGAATTCTCTTAGCTTTTGTCTGTAAAGGTTCTCACTCCTCCCTCGAATCTGAATGAGATCCTTGCTAGGCAGAGTAATCTTGGTTGTAGGTTTTTCTCCTTCATCACTTTAAATATGTCCTGCCACTCCCTTGTGGCTTGCAGAGTTTCTGCTGAAAGATCAGCTGTTAACCTTATGGGGATTCCCTTGTATGTTATTTGTTGTTTTTCCCTTACTGCTTTTAATATTTTTTCTTCGTATTTAATTTTTGATAGTTTGATTAATATGTGTCTTGGCGTGTTTCTGCTTGGATTTTTCCTGTATGGCACTCTCTGGGCTTCCTGGACTTGCTTGACTATTTCCTGTCCAATATTAGGGAAGTTTTCAACTTTAATCTCTTCCAATACTTTCTCAGTCCCTTTCTTTTTTTCTTCTTCTTCTGGGACCCCTATAATTCGAATGTTGGTGTGTTTAATGTTGTCCCAGAGGTCTCTGAACTGTCCTCAATTCTTTTCATTCTTTTTTCTTTATTCTGCTCTGCAGTAGTTATTTCCACTATTTTATCTTCCAGGTCACTTATCCATTCTTCTACCTCAGTTATTCTGCTATTGATTCCTTCTAGAGAATTTTTAATTTCTTTTATTCTGTTGTTCATCATTGTTTGTTGGCTCTTTGGTTCTTCTAGGTCTTTGTTAAACATTTCTTGTATTTTCTCCATTCTGTTTCCAAGATTTTGGATCTTTACTATCATTATTCTGAATTCTTTTTCAGGTAGACTGCTTATTTCCTCTTCATTTGTTTGGGCTGATGGGTTTTTACCTTGCTTCTTCATCTGCTGCATGTTTCTCTGTCTTCTCATTTTGCTTAACTTACTGTGTTTGGGGTCTCCTTTTCACAGGCTGCAGGTTCATAGTTCCCGCTGTTTTTGGTGTCTGCCCCTAGTGGCTAAGGTTGGTTCAGTGGGTTGTATAGGCTTCCTGGTGGAGGGGAGTAATGCCTGTGTTCTGGTGGATGAGGCTGGATCTTGTCTTTCTGGTGGGCAGGACCATGTCCGGTGGTGTATTTTGGGGTTCCTGTGACCTTATTATGATTTTAGGCAGCCTCTCTGCTAATGCGTGGGGCTGTGTTCCTAGCTTGTTAGTTGTGTGGTATAGGGTGTCCAGCACTGTAGCTTGCTGGTCATGGAGCTGAGGCTTGGTGTTGAGATGGAGATCTCTGGGACAGCTTTTGCCTTTTGATACTACGTGGAGTCAGGAGGTCTCTGGTGGACCAATGTCCTGAACTTGGCTCTCCCACCTCAGAGGCACAGGCCTGACACCCAAGACCCTGTCAGCTCCACGGCTTTTGGGAAGCCTGAGGTCTCTGCCCGCGTTCAGTAGGTGATCTGTAGGAGTTGTTCCACATGTAGATGTATTTCTGATGTATTTGTGGGGAGGAAGTTGATCTCCACGTCTTACTCCTCCACCATCTTGAAGGTCTCTTCTCATTTTTAAAATGGAGCAAAAGGGTCATACTTCAGGGATTTCTTTTGATAATGTATTTTTTCCCAAGGAGCATTAAGTTTTATTAAGTGACAGAATGTAGTGTCACTTAGTTATATGGGTAAGGTGATTATTTGCAAAATAAATAAATAAACTACAGATTTTTATCTCAGCATTTAACAAACATGACTGTAATCCAATTTTTATGATGTTATGCCTGGTAATTTTTAACCTTTATATTTCATACGCAAGCATACAGATTACTGAGAGCAAACATGCACATACACATACACACACATACTCTCTCCTCCAAGATACATTAGAGGCTTCCCCACATGCTCAACCCCCCTTCAAGATGTGTTCCCAAGTTGGTTAGTAAAAGCTCCCTTAAGCACTAACAACAGGGCCACTCCCACTACCAAGGCTGACATGCTTAGTGAATATGTATCTGCATCTTCATAAACTAAACTGGGTCTGCAAAGTCAAATAAACCAAACAAGAAAATGGGCACCATATTTTTTTAAATCCATCCCAAGTGCAGAATATACTCAATTGTCTGATAAATTGGTTAAAATTGGTGCCACTATTATTGAGTCACTGAAGAGTTTATTTCTGTCACCATATTAACTGTGTCATGTAGCAATTGCACCTAATGAACTTAATGTGGCTTATGGCTATGCACTGCTTCCTCTCAGAAACAAAATCTAAATGTTCCCGAGTCTGGCAAAACTGGCATCCAATACTATCTCAGTAGAGGCACACAAGCACTAAGGTTCCATTCTGGCCTCTGGCTAATGTATTTTTATTTCATGTTTTCTCGAAATGTAAGACGTTCGCACTAAAGTGCTCAGCAGCTTTCAAAAACAAAAAAAGCCACAGCAGAAATCTGTGGTTTGTTTCTGACAAGTTCACGGCACACAAAATTTCTACAACTCATGACAGGGTGGTTGAAGAGGATTCTCAAATAAGATTAATCACGAAGGCAGTAACTTATGGACTTTTACCCACATGAACTGAAATGGAATCATTCTTGGAAGTAAAAGGAGCATGGAAGGAAAATAAAAATAGGCTTTTAAAAACCACTACGACACTTCTATAAATTTCTGGAATGATATGAAAGCCATACCATAATGCTCAACTCTACTTGACACTCAAGGACCTACCCTGTCATAACTGAAAGTGTTAGAAGGTCCTTCCGATATTTACAGAAGTGAACTCACCAAACACTGAGATGCAATGGTCAACATTATAGTGAGTCTGCAATGTAGTTGGATACCCATATCGATTTTTTTTTTAACACCATTCTGTAGTTTTCCTTTTGTGCTCCTTGTTGAAGGCAGATTTCATAAGGTTTTAAAGGTAAATCTGAGCTCTTCTTGTCAAAAACATATTTAAATTTTAGAGGTTTTTTTCCTCCTTTTTCTCTAAAAGTGCCCCCACTTCATCGTTTCTGCCACTTAGGAGCTATTTGCCCAGTGTTGCTCCTGCTGCAACTCTTCCCTCATGGAGCTCAAAAGGCATAGCTTCTCTCAAAGGACATCTAAATGTGGCAATCAGTCTTACTCCTCCCCCTCGAAAGCACAAGAGTCTCCGGACAAAGCCGTCCTTCAGTGTTGCCCACGTGTGCTGGAGCTAACCTCTAGATCATGCTACTCCAACTCCCTTCTTACAACCCAATCACTCTCAAAACAGCCAAATCTCTGCTCTTCCATGACTGAGCAGGGCTGACCTCAAAATAAAACTTTAAAGTCTAAAGCTATGGCAATTAAAATTTCACAGTGCAAATAAATCTTGCCAATTGCTCTCTGGCAATATCTTCAAGGATGCTATTTCTCTACAACGGATCATGACTATAAATGGTATCTAGCACCCTTTAGCCCCAAGGACACCAAAGCCTGTGAAAGCGTAAACATATTGGATAAATTCAACTTCGCAGTAACTGCACTTAAGTAAACTGGGCATCAGAATAATGGATTGAACAGTGCCGTGTTAAAGGTTGATAGCAAGTCTGAACAGGGCAGTGGCAGAGCTGTCATGTCCACTGCTGTCAGGTGAGACCTCGACATTGCCAAGAAGGGGTCGAACAGAACAGGCTCTAAGACTTCAAAGGCTCCTAAGCTCTACTGACCTTTGGCGGGCTAGTCCCCAGAGGGAAACAGCACTAACAACATGCATGGGAAACAAGCTCATCTTCAGGGGCCAATGCAGTAGCCTGGGCATGAACTCGGCACGAGTGGAAGAGTATCCCATTTGTCACTGAAGTCTGATTTGAAGGACTGACTGCTGAATCGGGGCATACAGAAGTTACATCATATCCCCAATACCTTACCTAAATTTTCATACATAGAACATGTTCCTCACCAGGTGTTGGTACTTAGGATTTTCTTTTAGCTTAATTCCCTGTAAGTGCATCACTACTACGCTTAACAAATACCTGCAGACTACTAAACTGAAGGTTGATAATTTACCATGCAAAACTAGCCTTTTACACACAGACAAAAGCGAAGAAGTAGTTACCTTGATAAATCAGATTTGGGGCAGGAGGGCAGTACCAGAAATATCTATTTTCTTTGATTTGAATCCGAGTCTGTCTTAGGAAAAACTGTCAGGCACATACCCACAGGAGCCACCCCCCTCCACAGTCAGTGCCTTCCTTCCCTCCTTCTTCCCACATTCATTCCCACTCCCAGCTGTGCTGGCAGCAGAAGCTTCACGACATGCTTGCTCTGTCCTTCCTGTTTGGCTAGTCAAGGGTCTTGTGGTGTTGCCTTAACTATCTCCCTCCTAGGTGGTACACCAATAAAAATAATAGGAGCAGCTAACATTTATTGGGCACTTACATGGTTATTCACTTAGTCTTCCATGCGGTCCTATAAATTAGTTTTCTATTTTTATCTTCATCTTACAGATGCAGAGGCCAACGTTCTAAGCAGGCTTGTTGACAGCTATACGACTAACAAGAGTGTCATGATTTGAATCCAGGTGTTTTGTTTTTTGTTCTTGCGGTACGCGGGCCTCTCACTAACGTGGCCTCTCCCGCTGCGGAGCACAGGCTCCGGACGCGCAGGCTCAGCGGCCATGGCTCACGGGTTCAGCCGCTCCGCGGCACGTGGGATCTTCCCGGACCGGGGCATGAACCCGTGTCCCCTGCATCGGCAGGCAGACTCTCAACCACTGCGCCACCAGGGAAGCCCATGAATCCAGGTGTTTTAATGAGTCTGAAACTTCACCACCACTGTATATGGTTCTAGGTGGCAAGAGGTTTCTCGGAGTCCCCCCCCGCTTCCCCCTCATTCTCTCTCCAAAAATCAGTCCTTACTTCTGCACTATATTCTATACCGTCCTAGTTTTTGCTTATTGTCACAATGGGAGGCAACCGCATAAACATATCCATGATAAAGTCTTAAAAGCAGATGACCATATGGAGAATGGGCTGGGGAGGGGCGCAGACAAGACTAGAGGAAGGGAAGACAATTAAGAGGTTGATTCAGGCAAGAGATGATGGTGGCCTAAGATGGGTTATGCCAGTGGAAATGGAGATCAGTGCAGATCTGACAACTATTTAGAATACAGTAGCAACAGGGTGTAGTGCCTGATTGAATATGGGTAAGAGCATGGGGGTGGAGGGACCAAGAATGATGCCTCAGTTGTGGATTATAAAACTGAGGGAATGATGATGCCATATATTGAAATAGAGAAGAGGGAAGAAGGAACAGGTTTTAGCAGGAGCTGAAGAGTTTAGTTTTGGAGCGAAGGTCACAGTGATTGCTGGATATTCATGAACAACAGGATCTTGGATGAGTATGTCTGAAGCTCAGGAAAGAGAAATGGGACAGTGACGTAATGCAGTCATATTAAGCATAATAACAAACTACAGGAGTGAATGATATTGGCCCAGATTCCATAATGTAACTCTGGTTCTAATTTTAGGTATTTATTCCACTAAGAGGTCAACAGGCTCAACCAGCAACATGTTTTCTGTACCTGATTGGTGTATCATTCTGTTCTTCTAGTGAGACAATTACTTTAAGAATATAATTTCTACCAGTACACACAGGTTTAAAGGCAATTTTTAAAACCTTTAAAAATACTTTTTCAATAGCTATATATACTATCCATAAACCCCTGTGATGCATTTCTCTATTCAGGTTTTACTATTTTCAGTTATTGCTGTTCATATGTTGCCCTCTGAACATATTCTTTTTTTTTTTTTTTTTTTTTTTTTTTGCTGTACGCGGGCCTCTCACTGTTGCGGCCTCTCCCGTTGCGGAGCACAGGCTCTGGACGCGCAGGCTCAGCGGCCATGGCTCACGGGCCCAGCCGCTCCGCGGCACGCGGGATCCTCCCGGACCGGGGCACGAACGCGTGTCCCCTGCATCGGCAGGCGGACTCTCAACCACTATGCCACCAGGGAAGCCCTGAACATATTCTTTAAAATATACCTGTGTTCTCTCTTCCTGTAAGCTATATATATTTTTAGAGGTAAGAATTTGTTGCTTCTCTTATTAAATAAAACCTGCTAACAGTCCCAGTAACAAGTTAGCATTTCTTTTTTTTATTAGATAGCATCTTATAAGTTGAGAGGAGACCGAGGAGGGAAGGCTTAAATTGATATACATTTTTAAATGCTCAAGTATTAGAAGCTGGCACATGCATTTATGGGCCGGTGTGTGTGCATATGTGTGCCTGGTGATGGCATGTGTGGGGAAATCGATCTAGGGTCTAGCTATTTCAGAAAGAATCAGTCACATGATTCTGAATACTCCCTAACTAGGAACACTGCATTACAATTTATTACCTTACTGATGACCCTTCAAGTGTAATAAAGAATCCAGTAAATCAGAATAACTGATAATTCAGGGTCGTCTGAAGTTCAGCTTTACATTATGTAACAATGTGAAAAAATATATGGAGGTAAACATTTACCTTCATACAGAATGATGTATTTCAGCCCTTTGGAAGCACCCATTTATAATCAACAGCAGAAATACAATGTAACCAGAGACTGGAATTCAGGGCTGGTATTCTAGTGTAATTAAAAATAATTCCCACATTTATTAAAACTGAACCTAGGGCTTCCCTGGTGGCGCAGTGGTTGAGAGTCCGCCTGCCGATGCAGGGGACATGGGTTCGTGCCCCGGTCCAGGAAGATCCCACATGCTGCGGAGCGGCTGGGCCCGTGAGCCATGGCCGCTGGGCCTATGCGTCCGGAGCCTGTGCTCCACAACAGGAGGGGCCACAACAGTGAGAGGCTCGCATACCGAAAAAAGAAAAAAAAAACAAAAAACAACCTAATTGCTTATACTGTAAAATTTAGATCAGGGGATGATATGCATTAAAAGTAATTTATGTTCCAGAACTTTCACTAATTCAGACTGACACAGCTTCCAGATAATTCATACTTGTGAAGTTTTTTTAAATGAAATACTAAAATAGCATTATATTTATTAATACTGAATGAGCAAAATAGCTAAGTGTACCCAAAGTTTTATTTTAGCCGTTGTAATTTAAATGTCGCTATAATTATCCAAGTATGTTTTTCTATTATGAATATAGCAATAGATACCATTATGTATCAATACCTTAAGAAATGACTCTGTAGATCAATTATTTGCATAGCTCAGAATGCTTCTTTCCTGCTAAGTAAAATTAAGTCTTAAAATAGTCACAATTAAAATTTTTCAAAAAGAGTGGCTCAATTAATTAATGGGTCAGAGAAAAGCCTCTCTACTGCAACTCTGTATCTTAAATTCCAGGGAAAATGCAATTGGTGGTTTAAAGCTGAAATGAATACTCAACATAGGAAAACCTACCTTCCCATTATTAGCATCAATTCAGAATGTTTAAAATCACCTCATCAGAAAGGACCTGGATGGAGGTCATTTGTAAATAAAATTACCCCTCTTCACCCAGAGAAAAGAGTCACTAAGAGCACTGACCACCCCCAGACCATTTCACAAGGACAAAAAAGTGACTGTAATTTGTGGGGCTATATGTACTTATCTCAAAATATTTAAAAGTCCTTAGTAGAATGTTACCCATAAACCAAAACTTTTTTTTTTTTTTTGCGGTACGCGGGCCTCTCACTGTTGTGGCCTCTCCCGTTGTGGAGCACAGGTTTCGGACGCACAGGCTCAGCGGCCATGGCTCACGGGCCCAGCCGCTCCGCGGCATGTGGGATCTTCCCGGACCAGGGCACGAATCCGTGTCCCCTGCATCGGCAGGCGGACTCTCAACCACTGCGCCACCAGGGAAACCCCCAAACTTATTTTTCTATAAAGGACAACAAAATAGTGAAAACGTGGATTTTAGAATCCAATAATTTCTTCAGTGTAGTATCTCTCCTTTCCCCTCCCAGTTTGGACTCCAGTGACTGCAAATACAAAACTCTAAGCATGTAAGCCCAGTAAAGGCATAGCCACTGCTAGCCTGCTAGGGATTTCCCACATTTATTAAAACAATGAAAAACTGGTTATCCTTAGATACTTAGGTAGATACACACTTAAGTACCTAATTTCGAAATATCAGTTCTTCCCATTTTGCTTTTTCTCTACAATACATGACTTCCAGCTATCCCCTGGATTGAGTATCTTACATTACTTTATGCATCCTTGTATATTTCTTGAGTTAATTATAAATATTATTTAGTTTCATTTAATTTTAAGTAATTTCTTTCAGAGGAGAGAGCTTCTTTTATACAAAGCACTTTCAAAGGCTAAGCATCACCCTTTCCTAGTACCACTTCTTTACATTCAAACTCTGTTTTTCCTTTACTGTATGTGATGTAAAGTCTTAAAGCCAGGGTTCTGAACCTAGGGTTCATAGGGTCCATGGGATGGATTCACTAGTTTTTGAGTCGTGAAATACATGCAGAATTTTCTAAGTGTGTAGAAAACATGCGAAGGGTGGTAATATTAAGATATTCACAACTTTCATCAGATCTTTAAGAGTCTATGTTCTCAAATTTAGTACCAAATGAATTACGGTACTATAATGTTATGCAAATTATGACATTTATTTATACTAGAGCCCTCACTAAAGCTGAGCAGCGTCACAGGCGGACTCAGCAGCAGAGGTGCCCTTGCTCACCTGCCAGCAGCACATGCTACAAGCTCACATGTAAGTAAACTGTCCAGGGCCTCCCACAGGGGAACCGCCATTGCCCCAGATAGAACTTCAAGATCTGAGCTGAGCTGGACCTGACACTGTGTACCAGGGCTTTTGTGTACATCGGAAAAAACTCTCAAGGTTCTTCCTGTGACAGACTTAGAGTCCTGAACGTGGGCTTGGCTCCTGGAACATGGACCAACTCTCAGTTCTCAACAGCCCCCTAGACTGGGCATCTTTGCGCAGCACACAAACTGCACAACTGGTTTCAGTCTCAGACAATTTGAAGAATGAGAAAACTTCAGTTAATGCCAGTTTTCATGTTCCATCACTCTTGAGGGAAAGGGGAGACCACTACAAACTTACACAGCTTCACTGATTTTATTTCCCAATCAGTCTCACTTGAGAGTCTTAACCTGCGTTTACCAAGTTAGGTAAAATATGAAAAATCTATTCTGAGGTGACTAGTTTCATTTTCTTGCTTCTTATTTTAAGAATTAAATAGCCAAATAGAGCTTGAAATTCGACCTTGGCTGGAATCTACATGCCCACTTATGAGCTCTGTGACTTCTGAGTCTCAGTTTCTTAAAGTGTCTGGTACAGCACTAGCACAGAGTAGGTAGTCAATATACAGAATTCACCATTGTCACTGTCATCATTATCATCATCTCTGGAGCAGTCAAATGCCTACCATTTATAACTGGACTCTCTGTAATCCCATATTAAATGTGAAAAAATAGTCTATAAAATATCGGAATTAAAATTGATATTGGGCCCACACATATGGTAACCTAATGTATGATAAAGGCAATACCGCTGGGAGAGGAGAAGATAATGCCAGTTAAATAAATGGTGCTGGATTATTTAGATACCCATATGGGCCCCAACCTCATGCCACATACAAAAATTAATTCCAGAGAGTTTGAGAGCTCAAAGGTTTTTTAATAAATACTTATCAACATCTCCATGATGTTGAAGTAGGCAAAGACTTCTTAAATAGAACACAAATATTTCTAAGTAGGAAAAATATTAATTGCACTATATTAAAGCTAAGAATTTCTATTCACCTGTAGACAATTTAAAGAGTGGAAAGGAAATATTCAGAGGGAGAGGTGATATTTGCATCTAGCAAAGAGATATATATCTAAAATATATAAGAGCTCCGACAAATTAATTTCTTAAGGCAGATAAATAACCCAGCAGAAAAAATAATTGGGCAAAACACTTGAATAGGCACTTCACAAAAGCTGATACTAAATAGCCACTGAACATCCAAAAATGTGTTCAACTTCACTGGTCATCAGGAAATTACAAACTAAAACCACAATATCACATACATCCACCAGAATGTCTAAAAACATAAGACAGAAAAAAAGTGTTGGCAGAGATACAGAGCCATTGGAATTCTCATATTGCTTAAAGGAGTATAACTTGGTATAATCACTTTGGAAAATTGACAATATTTACAAAAGATATGCATATACATACCCTATTACTGAGCAAGTAGGCGTCTAGATATACACAAGAGATAAGTACACATGTTACCACAAAGACATGTATGACAATGCTCATATCTACACTATTAGTAATAATTCAGATGCTCTCCAACACTAATATAAACAAACCGTAGTACATTCTCAAAAGGAAACACTATACAGCAATGAGAATGAACAAACGACAGTGGTACATAAGCCTACTGCTAAATTTCACAAACAATGTTGAGCAAAAGAAGTCAAATATAAAGGAATACACACACATGATTCCATTTACCTGAAGTTCAAGAACAGCAAAAACTCATCTATGGTGTTAGGAGACAGAATTACTCTTGGAGTAGAAAAGGAAAATGACTTGAAAGGGACACGAGCATGTCTTTCAGGTGCTGCTAATGTTTTATTTCTTGATTAAGGTGTTGGTTATATACAAGCATTACCATTTTTATGCCAAGCTGGAAGAAAGTAGTTAATAGAAGTTTTGGGACATTAAACAAGTGACAGAGTTCCAGATAACCATTAAAGTGACACTTAAAATATTCCTCAGACGTGAATCAAACAGTCAAATGCTAAGAGAACAAGCTGAGAAGCTAAGCTTAGAGGAGCTGCTGGAGAGACTTCCATGGTCATGCATGACCCTCATGGAAGGTGGCTGAGAGCCTTCTGCCTTCCATGCATACTTGCAGCAATGGAGAGAGTTCTTGACCTTATAAACTGCTTATTTAAAGAGTGTGTCATTTTGTATAAGGGCAAATAAATAAAAATAAGTTTTTGAAATAGTTTGCTCCTAAACAAAAAGGACTTGATGTGGGAGATAAAAATTACAAAATTGAAAGAATGATAATGCTGATTAAACATAGAATTTCCTTTTAAAAGATCATTAATATTTGCACACAGTTTTATAAAAATACTCTAAAAAATCACTGGTATGAATGTTTAAACTAGTTTTGAAAAACACATTTTCTATTAAGGTCAGAGTTGAATGTATTTTAAGAAAAATCAAATTTTCTCAAGTATTATTCACTTAAAGTGATACCTGCAAAATGACAATTATTGTGAGTTTGTTTTCCTCCAATAAATTTTTTAAAATGAAAAAAAAAGAGTGCCAGACTATGTGTATGGGTTTACAATGCAAAAAAAACAAAAACAAAAAACCACACAAAACCAAAAGTAAAATAATTTAATCATAGAAATGTAGATTACATGTTTAGTTCAACTGTATCATTTCCCATACGAGGAAAGACTTCGTCACATGCATAGGTCACAGCTTTGACTAACGATAAGACCTGAGCTAGAAGCCTGGGCTCTTGATTCATGGTTCAGTACTAAACCCATTCACAATTCTCACCTTTAGCGTCCAAAAACTAGCTTCAATTTTTTGAAACTGAATTGGCTTAGCTAAATTACAATTTGGGTGTTACACCAATCAAGCCTGAACATTTAAGAAGAGGGAAGATAAACTAGCAGAGTTAAATATAGTCATGACAACTAATATCTAAGAATTGGCCAAACAGTACTTTCTAGCTGGCCTAATCAATTCTTTGCATAGTTTATTTAGCAATGGCAGAAAGAGGGCAGTTTGTGAAAGATAGGTCTAGAAGTTTTAAAAAGATAACACCAAGATTCCTGTGGGAAATCTTCCCATCCTGATAAAACATATTGGCACAGGGATGTATGAAAGCTTCCTAAACCTAACCGTATTAGATTAGGAGGGGGAAAGGGAGTGTTTCCCTCCAACCTGAAACTCAGAACCATAGCACTGCCTGTGGTATACTACTGATTTAATTTGAAGATCTATACTTTATGTACACTAGATTCACAAAATTAAGCTGGAATCACCTTCATAACAGAAAAGAGACAATGGCCATGCCTTAGCGTAAAGCTTTATTTCCTTTAAGGCTCAATATCACATCAGCATCCTGACTTTCTGCTGTTATTCATCTGGACAAGATACCTTTTCACCAAGAAAACCACGAAGCACAGGACTTATTGCCATAATGAAGTTCTTTCAGATCTCTGTTTTTTCCACAGAGCCTAGGAGAAAGGCGTTCATCTCACCAGGCAGCTTATGAGGATTAGCACTGAATAAGACACCACGGAATGTCAGGCCTATCAGTTACTAAACATGCATCATACAAACTTTGTCTTTGCGAGAACCTCTGCTCTGCATTTGTCATCCACCTGAATAATTAACAAGTACATGCTGCCTGCCAGCAGCTTAGGGAATTAATTTCCCCAGATTAAATTCAGATCACGTCCACAAAAATTCAGACCACACACACACACACACTGCACTCCTACCTTTCAACGACTGAAAGGTATGAAACACACTGCACAGCCTCCAACTTTGGAGATTTAAAACTCAAAGATTATAAAGTCAGACTAGTAATATTTTAAATGTCAGTTTGATGGTCATCTAGAGCTCTGCTGTCACTTGTTTAATGTCCCAACACTTACATTAACTACTTTTCTGCCAGCTTGAAATGAAATGGTAATTCCACAATTCTATATAGGCACTATTTTATAAAATCTGTGTGAGTAACTGCATATTCTAAAAATCATATCCATTAAAACCTTTCAGAAAAGCATCAACTGCATGACAAAAAAAAAAAAAACCCAAGATACATATGTTCTAACATGGGAAAAAACAAAATTTAAAGCAAAAATCAGATTCAGATGTTTCTGAATACGTAATAGTGGCTGCAGTGAATTTGTACATTGCTCATTTCATTTGAAGCTAGTAATTATATCTGTTAATCTTCCTTCATCACACAATTAAGCAAGATAAAATGTGCGGCCACAGAGATAAACCCACACACATAAGGACACCTTATCTTTGATAAAGGAGGCAGGAATGTACAGTGGAGAAAGGACAGCCTCTTCAGTAAGTGGTGCTGGGAAAATTGGACAGCTACATGTAAAAGAATGAAACTAGAACACTCCCTAACACCATACACAAAAATAAACTCAAAGATTAAAGACCTAAATGTAAGGCCAGACACTATAAAAGTCTTAGAGGAAAACATAGGCAGAACACTCTATGACATAAATCACAGCAAGATCCTTTTTGACCCTCCTCCTAGAGAAATGGAAATAAAAACAAAAATAAACAAATGGGACCTAATGAAACTTCAAAGCTTTTGCACAGCAAAGGAAACCATAAACAAGACCAAAAGACAACCCTCAGACTGGGAGAAAATATTTGCAAATGAAGCAACTGACAAAGGATTAATCTCAAAAATTTACAAGCAGCTCATGCAGCTCAATAACAAAAAAACAAACAACCCAATCCAAAAATGGGCAGAAGACCTAAATAGACATTTCTCCAAAGAAGATATACAGATTGCCAACAAACACATGAAAGAATGCTCAACATCATTAATCATTAGAGAAATGTAAATCAAAACTACAATGAGATATCATCTCACACCAGTCAGAATGGCCATCATCAAAAAATCTAGAAACAATAAATGCTGGAGAGGGTGTGGAGAAAAGGGAACACTCTTGCACTGCTGGTGGGAATATGATTTCGTACAGCCACTATGGAGAACAGTATGGAGGTTCCTTAAAAAACTACAAATAGAACTACCATATGATCCAGCAATCCCACTACTGGGCATATACCCTGAGAAAACCATAATTCAAAAAGAGTCATGTACCAAAATGTTCATTGCAGCTCTATTTACGATAGCCAGGACATGGAAGCAACCTAATTGTCCATCATCGGATGAATGGATAAAGAAGATGTGGCACATATATACAATGGAATATTACTCAGCCATAAAAAGAAATAAAATTGAGCTATTTGTAATGAGGTGGATGGACCTAGAATCTGTCATACAGAGTGAAGTCAGAAAGAGAAGGACAAATACCATATGCTAACACATATATATATGGAATTTAAGAGAAAAAAAATGTCATGAAGAACCTAGAGGTAAGACAGTAATAAAGACACAGACCTACTAGAGAATGGACTTGAAGAAATGGGCAGGGGGAAGGGTAAGCTGTGACAAAGCGAGAGAGTGGCATGGACATATACACACTACCAAACGTAGAATAGACAGCTAGTGGGAAGCAGCCGCATAGCACAGGGAGATCAGCTCAGTGCTTTGTGACCACCTAGAGGGGTGGGATAGGGAGGGTGGGAGGGAGGGAGACGCAAGAGGGAAGAGATATGGGAACATATGTATATGTATAACTGATTCACTTTGTTTTAAAGCAGAAACTAGCACACCATTGTAAAGCAATTATACTCCAATAAAGATGTAAAAAAAAAATAAAAAAATAAAAATTGTGGCCATTAATACAGAGGGAAGATCAGGGATTTTACATTGAAACTCTTCACTGTTAAAATATTGATTTATCATATATAAAACAGAAAAAAGTTTAAAGATCATAAAGTGAGTAGTTGGAAATTGAATGCATCTCTTTTAATTTCCACTTTCTAATAATTATGTATTGTCCACATAGTTGATGGTATCAAGAAATAAAAATAAATGGACTTTTTTCCTCAAAAGTGTGATTTTAATGGAGGCTACTTGCTTTATAAGCTACGGGGCATTTGGTAAACTGTATTGCTCATCTCCAGTTCAGATCCTTTTTTTTTTAATTGTTAGCCACATTCTAAACCACCCTAAATTGTGGAGATGCTCACTGCTGTTAAACACAGTGGGTCCCAGGGGGTAAGGTACCTACTAAGGACATCGTGAGCTCCATTCAAGTATGAAGACAATATAAACACATTCCTGATTTTCACTGTAAGTACATTAGGGATCTATTAAAATGTACTCTTATTGCCAGGAAAACTGATCTGTGTTGATATCCTAAGCTTTCATTAGAATGACACAGTTTAAACTTCTAGAACTTTACTCTTTTCAATGAGATGCTCTTACCTCTTTGCTTGAAGGGTATATTTATGTGTGTACAAGGGTTCAATACTTGCCTAACATTAAATCGTTCCCCCAACCACTCTGAGCATTAACAATATACTCCTGCTTTCCTCTAAACTTGTCCTACGAAAATTACTTCTGACAATTTTAATCAGAAATTTATTATTTCTATTAGTTTAAGACGGTTAACCAAAGATGAATGGATTTTCAATTAATCATCTGGATAAACAAAAATCTATTAAAAAATTGCATTGCAATAAGATGAGGTACTTACTACTTCTAGCGTTAAAGTGATCATCTGCACAGAAGTCATTAGCTTTTTTGTTCCCTAATTTTTAATACAGTATCAGAAAACAAACATTCTCTATCAAATTAACACAATATACTAAGCGTGGCTTAATTTAGTCTGGGAGAAATGCTGAGCATGAACTCTCTAATATTTATTAATATATACTTCATATATTTAAAATATTTTATATATTAAAATATATTTTTATGTTAGGGGATTATATGTAATAACCATTTTATCTAGATTCCCATGCCATGTTTAATGTTTTTGCCTCTTTTATTGAAATTGAAAATTCTTGGCTTTGTCCCTAGCATGGACCTAGCCCTAACTGTAGTATGACTATTGTGAGACAACGCAAATTGAGGCCCTGGCCCCATCCCTTGGGCTCTGTTTTCGGGTAATGCTAGAATCTTGTGCAATGCATGGGAGATTAGCAAATTTAAAAAAGTGACAAACCTCCTCTGCAACTTCTCTAACTCCTAGAAAAACCTCAAATGAATGTCTATATTCACCAGGCCATACTAATAGGAAAGGTTATATGGTAGGAAAGGAGAAGAAAGGTAAGGTTGTATTTCATTAAAAAGGGTTGGAACAAAATGACAAGAAATCTTCCAAGGTCAAATATTGGAATTCATTTTAGATCAGAATAAAGGATACTCGGTACAAAGTGGCAAAAGGATTTATAAATTTACATTTCAGATTTTAAGAGATTAGGCTTGCCATCATTTATTTGCCTCTGTTCTTTGTCTTGTATTACTGATCTATTAATTTCTGCCACTTCTTTCTTTATAACTGAAATCCTCACTTGGTGAAAGCCTGACTCAGTAACAAAGATCCTAAGTATATTAACTTTTTTGAGACAAGAGGTCTCCATAGGAATTCCCAAACCCTGATCATGAGAACCCATCACAGTAACAGAACAACAGGGTAACATCAGTCATCAGGAACAACCAAAAGCTGTTTATGTATTGGTCCTAGGGAAAGTAAACTAGACCCTATGACCCTAGCTGTGCTTGTGAGATGGTCTAGCCCCAGAAAGATCTAATGGCCTAGAAATCACCATATCCTACAGAATGATAAAGGAAGCCTCTGCCTTAATAGTGAGACTGGTTGCTGTCATTTAGACATCCAGAGAAACAAGATGGTTGCATTGTAACTGGAGAAAATAGGCACAGAGTCCGAAACAAAGCAATATGGAATCACAAATTTAACTGACACATAAAAGGCAGGTAGTTATGCCAAAAACCCAGAAAAAAAATTAGCAAACAAACATGAATAGTAATTATTAATGAAAGAAAAGGAGGGAGGAAAACAAAGACAGGTATGTAGACCACATGGGAAAGCAGAGGATTTCAGACACAACAGGATATGAGCTGTAATCAAAAGGAAAGATATATTTAAAAGTTAGAAAATAAAAGGAAGAAAAGTAAATTGGACCAGTTGAGTAGAGTAAAAAGACAAACAAGCAAAAAATAAAAACTTTTAATCAGGTAGTATATTTTAAAACATCATTAGGAATTTTTTTATTGGAATATAATTGCTTTACAATGTTGTGTTAGTTTCTGCTGTACATAGTTTCTGCTGTACAATGAAGTGAATCAGCTATATGTATACATGTATCCCCTCCCTCTTGGACCTCCCTCCCACCCTCCCCCCATCCCACCCATTATCAATCTAGAAGAAATAACTTCCAACATTAGGAATCTCAGAAGAAAGTAAATGAGACAACAATGCATGAAAAAATTAAGAGGGATCATTACAATTATTGTCTGATACTAACAAATGAAAGAAGATAGATTTAGAAGGATACACTGAATAACTGGGAAGCAGCAACTAAATAATGAAACCCCACAAAAATAATGGTAAGTTTTGGAGTTAAGAAGAGGAAAAGGTGGCATAATGCGATGGAGATTTTAAAACCAAAATTGAAAATACTTAGCTGTATCCCTAGCATGTACCTGACCTGACTGCAGTCTATTGTGAGAAAACTCAAATTGAGGTCTGGGCCTGGTCTCTGAATTAGAAGTCCAAAATAGTATCCAAAATATTAGAAATCCAAAACGTGTTTTTTCCCATGTAATACTACTATCCTAAAAAAAAATCTTACACAAAATCTGAAAAAAACCTTTTTTACTTAAGTTTTAAATTATTAGAGGAATGTAAAGAAATTGATCAATCAAAACATAGCATGTATGTTATCATACATATATACATGAAAATATCTGTAATTGCTTAATCAAGATTTCTTTAACACATAAAGTCAATTAAATAAAGCCTCCAATGACCATTAAGTTGAAGAAAACTATACATCATTTTTTCACAAATAATGACACGTTCAATCCTGTGTGAGTATCTTCAGCCTTTCTGAGTGTCACAGAAGAGAAAGTGTAATAACCTTGTACTGGGAGTGTAGGGAAAGCATGTTTATAAAATATGCCAAGAGACAATATGCTTTCTACTCCTGGGAGACTGTTGGTAAATCTTTTTTATGAGTGCATTATGAGGTGAATAATTAACACTTCCAACTGAAAGTTGACTACCACCATAATATTTAGTCAATGAATTGTTACAGCTGAGTTTTAGCTCATGTGAAAGTAACTATAATACTTTCAATCATAATAATACTTCAGCATAAATCTAAAATAAAAGATAATGAATTCAGTTCAAAATGTCTGCTCACATACTAGTGTTGGTTGTTGTATCTTACTATATTAAAAAATGAAACAATACCAACATAAACTGTCTTTTCACAAGAAAAACTGCGCACTTAATATTTTAATAGTTCGATTTCTGAGGCATAAATCTGCTAGAAAAAAAGGGACTCTGCTTGCATTGAAGATCCACAAACCTCTTGGTTTAATCACACGACTAGCCAACTGGGGTCACTATGGATGAATTATTCCATGGGAAGGAAGAATAGATTTTCCCATGCAAATGGGGAAAATCAAGCATTTCAGTGAGTTTCATTAGAATGACCAATGAATCCTTCTCTTTCGGAGGAGACTATCATACCATAGGAGGTGAGGTGGCTTTACAGATTAATTAGCTGATTGTGAATAAAGAATTACTCCTGTTTCTCCTCCTCATAGCCTCTTCCAGGTTAATACATTTCAGATATTTCATTTTCAACCTAACAGGTTAAGTGGACTGTAAGCGAACAAGGAAATAATTTTAGTAACTGGAAGCCCTCCTGTCTGTATAGGATTTGCCTCCGTTTGAAACAATGTTTTCTCACCCTGCTTCCTGATCACTGAGAAGAACTAGAATACAAGAATTATCTTGGAATAGACAAATCTCATAGGACTTGGTACCAAAGAAGCAGGTAAGGGAGAAGGCAGCACAGGATAATTTTCATATATAGTATGTGTGCTCTGCACTTTTCTTATGCTAAGTTGCAGGAGAATGAAGTCCAGAACTACAAGCCCCTTCTGGATGAAGGCAAACTTTAGCTTCACTACCACTGAAATAACCTGGTGTCAAATATTTTTCATATCTTATGCCAAAGCCATTACTATCAAGATCACTGTATTGCTTTCCCATCACTGTACTGATACGGATTTCCCAAGGAACCAACATATGCTCTCCAGTACTGCAGTTCATAGATGTTATCTCCTATTAGGGCAGCTGGTTTCCATTCTTCACTTTCATCATCAACTTCATTGCCACAGAACTGGCTATTCCCTCTCTACACTCAAAGTAATCTCAAGGGCCTCCCCTCTTTCCTGCCCACCTCCCTTCTTGCATATTCCAAGGCTTGCACAGAAGTTCTCAGGACTTCTTTGCCAAGAGACTCAGGGTAGGGAGAGTCAAGGAATGTTTTATTATTATTATTTTATTATAGCTTAGCCTACCTTCCACCTGTAACACTGTTTGAGGAGTAAAATTCTTTTAGGATTCGAAACCACTAATTTCCTAACTCATAGAATATAACTCATTCCTAAACTAAGGTCTTCTCGCATTAGATTTAACTAGCCATTAATGAATTGTTGGGGGAAAATGGCACACCCACTCCAAAGCCTTCCTTTGGACTGACCTCAGGGAAAGCCTCATTAAACCAGGAAATTTACATGACTGCCCCCCTCCCAGTCTGTACTTAATACAGATCAAAGCATAGATAAAGTTCTGAGATTATCTCAGCTACATACACTATGATTTCTTTTAACTAAACATTATTACTGATAGTATTTAACCAAAACTGATGGTGAGATTGATGGCATTAAATCTGGTTAAGGTCAATTCA
Source organism: Globicephala melas (assembly GCF_963455315.2). Taxonomy (NCBI): domain Eukaryota; kingdom Metazoa; phylum Chordata; class Mammalia; order Artiodactyla; family Delphinidae; genus Globicephala; species Globicephala melas. The sequence continues at coordinate 112,357,094 of NC_083315.2, read as the reverse complement.
ATTCATAGTCTAAAATTTGGAAATAAAACCTTTTTTGTTTGTTTGTTTTTGATGATATGACTACATCACCTCAAGGGAATGACAGTATTAACCCCAGTTCTTAAGACTTAATGGTCTTCTAGAAGAGTATGGATTCCCTGCTCAATTGCTGCAGGTAAAGGATGAGCTAGAGAGTAATTAACATTTTTACTCGCAACCCCTGGGGCCTCTACAGTGCCTCTTCACACTGAGGAACCCAATGGGATTCTGTGCTCAGGAATACATTGACTGGAGATCCTTCAAACCTTTGAAAGGCTCCTAAATCCCAGACACAGTAATTCTCAATGAAAGGATGACTAGTATTGATATAGGTAAAAAGTGTTAAGATTTTGAAGGAAAATACAGAATAGAGCTTTTAAACTGCTCTATTTTACACCCCCTCTTTCTACACTGTTTCCTCTGGAAGTAAAAGAGAGAGCTCCATCACCCCCTCCTTCTGAAGCAACAATCCTAAATGGAAAGAAACTTATGATATGTTAAGCCTAATGGGGAGAGAGAATTATGAACTGGAGATTCCCATCATCCCCACGGTTCAAGAACACAACTCTCTCCTTATCTAGATTGTGATTTTCTCATTTGCTAGTATAGCTACTACTTCTGGTAAGGTCCATTTGGATCTTCAGTGAATTGGACACTTAACTCTAATGGCCATATTTTATTATCTCTACCCTTACATCATTGCATCAAGGATTCATCTTTTTCTCTGCTCTAGATAACTGAAGGCAAAGTTACTTTGAATAATAACAGCTACAGTTTACAGAGTATTAAATGTCATATATTGTGCTAAATGTTTAAAAACTTAGCATACAACAGGGCATTTAAACTTCACAACTGTCCATAAGGTAGGCATTGTTATTTGGATAATACCAAAGAGAAAAAAGGCTAAGAAAGACTCAGCAACAGCCCCACGTCAGAAAGGCAAGAGGAGCAGAGCTGAGATTTGAAACGTAGGTCAGGCCCAAAGCTGTATTTCTAACCACTGCTTTACACTGACTATCCTAAGAATATTTAAGCAACTGCTTGTTTGAGGTCTAGTGCTAAGTTCTGAAATTTTGATAAATACAATTCATTCCAGTCTTTTAAACTTTACAACATGAAACTTACAAGGGAAACATCAAATCAACAGAATGAAACGCAAGTAGGGGAATATACTACAATGAAACCAGGACAAAAGAGTAAACTGGACAGGGTCTGGAAAATTCTCTCAGGTCAAACTGTCAAAAAGTCTACAGAAAAAATAAATTTTCAAAAATAAAGTCTAAAGGGCCTTCCCAAATCACATTAGCTCTTTCTTTTTTTAAAACTAACTCCAGTCTTCTGTGCCTTTCCTCTGCTATGCCACCCCATTTTTTAAGTAGACTTTCCATGTCTCTATGGCTTATAGATCAAAATTTTCCCTTCAGTGTGATTCTCTCAAAGAACACAATGAGATCCAAGCATTTAAAAATTTTCAATCAGGCTTATATCCCAATTTTCATTGGCCCAACCTCGATTCTCTTGAGCCATCCACAAACCAGTCAGTCAACACTATTCACTGAGCACCAACTGTATTTATAACACAATTCTCCTTTCCATGGATGCTGTAACAGTGCTTATTTCTCACTGGCATGACTACTTACTGGGGACAATTGATCTTTTAATAAATTTTTAAAGAGAAATCATGGCAAGTTCGGCCTTCCTGGAAAAAGTCCTGTAAATCAGCCTAAGATAACAACGTAAGGTTGCCCTCCATAGCCCTCCATTTTGCTAGCACCAAAATAACACAAAACACACAAGTGTGCCCCACAGATTGTCATACAAAAGTGGTTCAATAGAAACTGATTCATGAACACCCAGAGCTGTGAAGAGGTGTTTCCTCTGGGCCATGAGACTGGACAAGTGCTGTAAGTTCTGGTGAATAAAGGTGGGGAGAGAGAGGCGGGTTGAATCAGCAGTTCAGTCAGGTCTGGACAGCAGCAATTCTCAATCCAGTTTAAACGACAGGCACAAAAGGGTTAAACCAGGGGATTTGAAAGTTGGGGGAAATCGTCTTCAGCATATAGAAGCTGTGCAAATGGGCTGCAGGGCAGGGAGAAAAAGACCTAATGATGATTCCTTCTCACTTGGTGAAGTAGGAAAAGTCTCTATTTACACAAAATAAACTCTTTGCAGTATGTGGGAACCACTCCTAAGCAAGGCAAGGTGGCAAGTTTAAATGAGAGCTGGAACAGCTCCTCCTGTTTTGTAGATGATGGGCTCACAGACACTTGACTACTGGAGAATAAGCTGAGAAGCGTTGGCCTCTTTTCCTCACTCTTAAACTTGGTAGATATTTCAGTTCTATAGGCCTGCACTAATTTGTGGTTTTATTTTAAAATTTCGAAAATGATAGTGATTTCTCATCTATCACTTTATAAAGGTGCTCCAAGGGCCTCTAGGCCCGTAATGCTTTAGAATGAAGAGTTCTATAGGACAAATGTATTTGGGGGAAAGCTATCTGTCACAGTTCCCCTCCAGTAATTTCACAATGTGCCTCAGCTCATTAGCAACGTACAATACTAGTAAAGGAGCTTCCCTTAGCTTGTTTAACCCGATGTCTACCAAACCACCACCCATTTTTCAAACAACACCTATTAACAGCCATGAAACACACTTTGGGAAACAGTATTCAAAGAGCCAAAGGAGGCGAAAAAGAAAGCATGACATTTCCTTCATTAAGCAGCTCTTAACAAAGAACCAGAGTAAAGTGTAAACAGAAGAAGCAAGCTTTCAAAGATCTCAACAGCCTCAGGATGGGCTCCCTACCTGCCAGGGCTTCTCTCTGACACTGTGATGGCACTCATTTCTCATACAGCAACCCCCCCATGGCTTCCTCCTGTCCACGTTAGAATGTAACCAGGCTTTGCTCAGTTTTGCCTCAAAATGTTTGTTCCTGATGTTCTCTCATCGCAAATGTTTACCCATCCCCCAAAGCCTCTGCAGTGAACTGAGTTTCATTTTCTCTTATAAAGACTTTCTCCAACTTTCACAGTTCTCTGAACTTCACTGTTCTGACTGTTGGCAGTGCTCATTGTAACACTTAATTGCATAAATTGCATCTCCATTCCCCTACTTGCTACCACTCATTTCTCAGCTATCTGTGATTCCCAGTATATTTGACTCTTTCTTTATTCATCTGCAAAATCATCAGGTTGAACCAGTAAAAAAAAAATGATGATCCCATACCTTGTCTCCCCAGCAACGTTATATGTAACTCCTGTTGGATAAGAAACATGTTTTTTAAATTTTATAAATCTTATTGCCCAAAAGGGCTGTGCACATAAGAAAAATTCAGTCCAAGAAAAAGCACAATTACAAGGAATCTTGAAACTATATGTATATGTGAGGTATACATGAGAGAGAGTTCTACTTTGGAGAAAAACACTGTAATCAAAGGAAAGTATTTTTTGTATAAATAACTATCTCTCCCTTCAGTGAAGGAACAGTGCTGCCAATAACCCCACAATGGGTACAGAAGAAAGCAATCTAAACCATCTCCAACTACTGTGTGTCTGAATGTACATACACAATCACTAGCACAGAAAACTGGAGTCTGAGAGTCACAGAGAAGGCAGGTATTACCAAAATAGCAGTTACACGTTTCCATTTGGGAATGTAAATTCCAGAGGCCTCACACAACTTGTTAGAAATATGAGTTGAAGCAATTCCCAGTTACTTTCTGATATTAAATCTAATTAGCTCTGTAAGAGAAATCCTTATTCTAAATAATTTAATGTCTCCAAATTTTACTGATTTAAGAAACATAAACGCGACATTGCACATTTGCATCATCTTCTTTCTCCCTATTTCTATGTGACTTCTACCAGGAAAGAAACAATGCTGGGAAATAACAGTTTGCTCTCCAGGAATTTCTTCTACCCCACCTTCAATACAGATCAACTTAATTTTACAACAATTAGGTTATTCTAAGGCTTTTTCATCCAAAGAGAAAAATTTTGATAAAACTCCAAATATTTTGCTATCTCTTAATTCATATATAATTTTTATTGTTTTTGAAAATCTGTGGTTCCCATGGCTTTATTTTTTGGTAGAACATGCTAGTGTGCAGTTTACCAAATGATTCTCAATTGATTGATTACCAGAGATAGCAATGCAGGAACCTCTCCAGAGGAGGAATTCTCTCAATATTTTGAGAGCCAATTCATGCAGTCTCCAAACTCAGAATAAATGGGAGAATTGGTGCTTCTCACATTTTATTTCCAAGCCCAGAGCCAAATCAGAACTACGTGCATATTACTAAGGAAAAAATGCTCCATTAACCCTATCCTTGGGATTGTGAAGCAAATGTACATCTAACATTTCCCTGATTAGTCACGGTTCCATCAACCAAGTAACAGAACTACCTCTATTTCCGATGAGGATTCTGGCAGTGAAAATAAATGAGACATTTCATATTAACTGATGCCTAAAAGGGCAAAAAACTTACTTCAATGTTTTGAGCAAAGCAACACTGACTCACTTTAAAACACTATTTAAGGTACTAGAAACTGTAATTAAATCAGGTCTTGAAAGTGCTAAGCAGAAGAAAAGTGTTAATTAGTAAATTAGTAAAAATACCATTTTTTAGAGTGGAAAGCTTTCTTTTACCATTTTAAACGTTTACAAAAAACAATTTCTCAGTAAGGTGCAATTCGGAATATTTAGGGAACCTTGATTTATGCTTTCTTTAAAAAAATCATAGCATCTTTCATCCAACGAGCTCAATGCTCTGTAGAATACATTTTTCCTCCCCAAATAGAACAATATAAAATAGAACATAAGGCATCAGAGAGAAAATTTAAATACAGGGCGCAGGAAAGAACATCTCTGGAGAGAGTGGGCATCAGCAAGACAGTCAGCCGACCGGGACTCATACATTTCCAAATGGTGAAGTAAGGGTATAAACAGAGCTTGCTCTAAAATCTCCTTCAGAACTTCGTTCAATTGTCACCTTCACAGTGAGGTTTTTTTCTGACCACCCCATTTAACACTGCAAACCCCACTCCCATTTCTGGGACTCCTAGCCCAGTTTCCTGCTCATGTCATCCCTACAGCACTTATCTCCTTATGTATTCTACAATTGGTCCATTCGCTTCTTGTCTGCTATCCCCACGTGAATGTAAGTACCATAAGGGCCCACACTTTTGCCCCTTTTATCCACTGTTGCATCCTCAGTGCCTGGCACCTAGGAGATGCTCAGTAGTTATTACACGAATGAATAGCGTCAGGCCTCTTTAAACCAGACATCCAAAGCCCCGGACATCTTTCTGCTTGTGCTGTGAATCTGGAAACACTTTTGTAGAATAAAAATATCACACACCAAAAATAGTTCTTGTAAAGTTACAGACATTTGAAAAATAAATATGTCATATATATTCAGTTGAAAATACTTTTGTAAGTAATACATTGCTTTGGATTAATCAGATAAAGATGAAAGTCAAGAATTTTGCCAACAGTGTTTCTTGCTAACATTACTCAGTTATGCCTTTCAGCTCAGTATATTGTATAGGAAGGATATCTTGTTAAAACAACTGTTGAAGGCAAGTCATGTCATATCAGCCACACTCTGTACCCTATGGGAACTCAAATGTTCCAAACTCTATGTTAATATAATCTTGCTGCTCTGCTGAGCTAAGGCAAAAACCAGTTTTTTGATGCCATGTAAGGCTTCATAAAAGTACCACATTATCTATATGTCTTCCAGAAATAAAGGAAAGCTGAGGTGAAGATTATGCTGAATCAATTTAGGAAGGTAAATATTGTGAACAAATACCATAAAATAACCTAGAAAGGGATTCCAACCTCCATTTATCCACTAACAAGACGTCTATACTCTTCTTGATGTAATTGGTAACATGCTATCTACAGAAAAACAAAATTCTCCCACTCAAGGGCTCTCAGTGGCTTTTCAGCACAAGGCTCTCCACTTTCTAAGGCAGGATTCTCATGCAGTACTCTATGCAGCTCTACAATTCTCCTGTACTTTTTTCTTAGGATGTGAAGTCTTATTTTTAGTTATCAACCTCTATTCATTGAAACTGTCTGATGACAAAAGACAAAGACCCCACTTGTTTTTAGGTTTCCAGGGAGTGCTGAGGGAGAGGTAGCAAATAGAAAGACAAGACCAGGGTTTTTCTCTCTTAATTCATGCTATTTCGAGTCTAGTGAGAAACAATTATAGACAACGTAAAAATGCATATTACCAAAAACTGCACACTTGCTTCATTGGCTGAGGATTTTAAAGGCCAACTCTGATTATTATACACAAACAGACCCATAGAGATGTGAAAGATTTGAAGTCTAAGGTTAATTTTTTAAACTCAATGTGATTCCACCAATTAATAAAATACAAAGCAAAATGTTAGAAGTTAGGCACAGTACAGATTCTTATGGACTCTGTAAAGATAGTTCATAAAAGAGTTACTAAATTATAGTTATTTATTAACATTCAATAAATCATTGCCTCCCTAAACAAGATTTTAGAGAAGTTAACTTAAGGTTGTAAGTTCTCCCCTTTTGCCAGCTTGGTGGCCAATATTTAGTATAAAGGATGCAGTTTTCCAACTGTTTCTGTGACTACGAGAGGCTGTGATGAAATGTGTTCCAGCAGCCTGCAGAGAGTGGCAGGTGGACCAGAGACCATGGAAGCTCAACGAACAGAAGCAAGCGTTAGTTGTACTACAGTGATACCAGCTTTGTGAGCTAAGGTAAGAAGAGAGAAAAAACAGCAAGGGCAGGACATACCTTGGAAAGGAAGGTCACGAAGAATTTTAAGTATACGATAATATCTCTGAAGTTAAAAAGAAGTTGATCTCCAAACAGAAGAATAAAAATATTTTTAAATGATGCAAGCTTAGTTGCTTAACATATTGCTAACAAGAGAGTCAGATGCCCTTTCAGGATACTCAAACTCATGTTCTTTAAACTTGATGAAAATATAGAAGGACATTATGAAGATCTTGTTAAACCAGACAGCTTTTAGAAATCAAACATCATTTTTAGCAGTAAGTGCACTAAACCTTGAAAGTCAGGTCAGTATTTCTACAAAAACCAGTGTACAAAAACTATCAGAATTCCTGCAAAAGTGGGGTTAGTGCTAGGATTTGTGCACTCCAATAATTAACATACCCTTATTATTTAAAAAGGTGAAAACCTTCACTTACACAATGGATAAGAGGGGCCTGTATATTGAGTCAAAAAATAAAATACAACACTTCAATTAGAAAGTCTAAGGAAATTATAATTAAAATGGGATTTTTCCTTCTCTACTGTTTATCTAGATGGAGATAGGAATCAACTTAATAAGAGTGTGAATCTTCAAGTTCATAGTCAACAGATCAGAAAAATGTTATGGAAAACCTCCCTTCAATATGGTGGTTGTCAAAAAATGAATACTAATCACACAAGCTGGTTCTGTCATTAGCAAACACATCTACATCATTGCTCTCATGCAGTGATCTATCTTTAAAAAATGATGCGTCATTCCTGCACCATCACCTGTAACATGCATGTGTTATGTCTGATTGGCACCTTGATTCACAGGCAACATTTACTAACAAACAGAGTTGAAGGTCATTATTTGCTGATCACTAGTTTATGTTATCCATCCCTGTCCTATAATGTTAACATGTATTTGTTTCTTACATAATGAGATATGAGTTAAGTGGTAGCCATTTCTTTTATAAGTAATTCATCTATGGAACCATTTTTGGCTGCCTATGTATGTCCAAAAAACGTTTGTTATCTGATGAGTTCTTCTTGGTGCTCTATTGATATTTAATTTTTAAAGTATTTCCTGATCAAATCCTGTTGAAGAATGTAGGTAATCACGTAAACCACAGCCAGCATACCGAACCTAGGACAGTGATTCTTTTTACGCGGGCCTCTCACTGTTGTGGCCTCTCCCGTTGCGGAGCACAGGCTCCGGACGCGCAGGCTCAGCGGCCATGGCTCACCGTCCTAGCTGCTCTGCGGCATGTGGGATCTTCCCGGACTGGGTCACGAACCCGTGTCCCCGGCATCGGCAGGCGGACTCTCAACCACTGCGCCACCAGGGAAGCCCTAGGACAGTGATTCTCAAACTTTCTGGTCTGTGAACCGCTTTCATGAGTCAGGAAATCACGTGGTCCATCCACCCAAACCCATGTTCACATAGTAGCCCTTAAATAAATCTTGAAATAGTCACTGCTTGCCCAAGCAGAAAATTTACATAGTCTTCTCACTTCTTCATTGTCATAACAGCCCGTCAGGTGGCCTCTTTCTCATCCACTCCACGCAAACACGGAGGCTAGAAAAATCCCACATACTCCACTATTCCTCAGCCCAAACCCTTCAGTTTATTGAAACCACATAAAATGCCAAATCCAAATTCCCCTCTTTTCCTTCAATGTCCTATAAAGGTCCCCTTCTCATTTCTAGTAAATTCTGAACAGAAACTCTTATTTCCATCCTCTGTCATATACAAACATGACTTGTTCATTCTCATCCAACAAGGACCAGCTTAAGTTTCAGCCTCTCCAAAAAGAGTTTCCCAATTCCCCACAGCCATAAATGCTCTTGTTCTCCTGGACCTGCAGAGAACTGAGAGACTGATACCATTCTTAAGGCACTTAACATTCTCTGTCTTGTAAGAAAATCATTTGTCAGCCTCCATCCCCTCGTACTGATTTAATTTCCTTCATACTATAGAGCACTACCTTTGGAAGATTACATATGTGATTTTGCATACTGGCTGCCCTCCTAGATCAAGTATAAACTCCATGCCACAGGAGCTGTGGACGTCCTGTTTATCACTGAATACCTAGGGCCTAGGACAATGCCTGGTACTTAGTAGGTATTCAGTAAAGAATTATTGAATCAAGAAATTGTTCTATTTCTGTGTTCCACTGATGGCCTGAAACTTCCTTGAGACTGAGGAATGTCCACAGTTTCTCACAAAGAGATGATAAATATTTCCTTGACAAATGAACGTTTGTTCCTGAATGGAGCCAAATAACTTTCAAAACTACCATATCTTCCCCCAACATACTCCATTTCCCCCCAGACATTACCAGATTGCCTAGTAAGGGTAAAATGGAATATTAAAAGCCAGCAATGATGTCACCATCATTTAAAAAATCCTTGTCTAGTGCATTCTATTTCCTGTTGAGGGTATAAACATAAAATTCTTTTTAAGTTGTGGAAATTATTAGGAAGTTTTTAAATTAAAATACTGATACATATGTTTTATTATATATATTTATATTTTTATAATTTTTCTTGTAACTAAAATACAAATTATAATATGGATCACAAATAAGTCTACATGAAAGAATACTGTGGCCCAAGGTTCCTGTTCGATAAAGGCAGAGACTGGATGTTGAATTCACTACCTGTAATTTCAAGAAAACCAAAGGCCTAGAAGTACTGGCTCTGCTAGATACCATGCCATGTGGGCACGTTTCCACACAGTCCTGCCAATTCCAGCCTGACCCAGGGCATCCCCCTTGTTCCATTTCTAAACAAAGATTTATGACAAATTATGTTCTAGCTTTGTGGATGGGACCACCCAACACATGTTCTCTTGGAACCTCATCCTAATTTAGATCCTGAGACCCCTGGGGGAAAAGACAAGTACAGTAGCCCATACTGCTCTTTAAAGTATTCAGTGTTTTTCTATTGTAAAGAAATTTCACGTTTGTTATATTAGGTTTGCAGTTTATTGTGTATTTTGCATGCATATTATAGGTTTACCTAAATTTCATAATGTAATACAGTGACTTCTAATACATTACTTTGTAATACTTATCTAATCGAGACTATTTTCTAAATGAATTTTTAAATCCTTTCCTGGTTTTGTTTTTTTTTTGGGGGGGCGGGCTGTGTGGCACAGTGGGGATGTTCCCATCGATTAATCCAGAACATTACAGTTGAAGAGCAAGAATATTAATATATTTTCCACTGTTCATTTAAAAGCAAAATTGAAACACACTTTTAAAAAGATACCAATAAAGAATCTCTTCCTCAGAAATGTGACAGTAACATGTAGCTTATAGTTCTAGTTAGCATAACCACTTTATAGTGTACTTCTTATTCAAATAATTTTCAGAATAAATTTGTTTTTAATTTTTTGGCTGTTATGTTGGTTGCATGAGATTAACACTTAAGTGACACATAAAATTAAGACTCCATCCAACATTCTTTAAATAATTTTGTCACTTTTGTGGTTCATAAATGTTTAACAGCAAGTAACAATGGCATTAATCCATGTAATTACGGGAATTTAAAATGTAATTATACATTTAAATCATAAAATGCCTACCTTTAAACTATTGCTCTAGAATGATAAGGAGATAGATTTTCATTGGTTGTTTTAATAAATTTAATTATTGCACTTAGTTTCTGAACATTTCTGTATTTCAACATGATGGAAAGACTCAACTAAAAGATTCACTCCAAAATGTGAACTTTATGAAAACTTTCTGGAACTGCCTATTTGGCCACTGAATTGGGTCTCTCCTCAAGATGCATGAATAATCTAGTCATGGTTTTTCTTTATCTTTTTATTATGACCATGTAAGTGGTGACCTAGAAAAGTTTCTTGAGAGCAGAGAACTGTCCTTTTCTGTTCAATCCCACCTATGTCTTTTTACCAAGTTCTGTGCATCTTCTTTGATGGAAGCTCAATAATGATAATGGTGTTGTTCCAAAGATGATAAACTATTAATTTACCATGATGCTCAATGGTTGGCTCAGAATCACTCAGTAAACAGCAGAGAGATTATGTAACAACCTTCTGGGTAAATGTCTCATGAGGGCCATTTGTGCCCATTAGGTGGTATGGACTAAAATCTAGGAAAGAGGACAGATGCTGAAATTACTTATTTTTAGCACACACTAGACCAAAAATTCACTTTCAGTCTGCCATAACTGTCTAAATTCCATATTAGAAAAAAGACTTCTGAATCAGGATAAAAAATTAAGAGCATCCATACTGTTTTATACTTCAAAAAGTTATTATAAATATGCTTTAATATGTTTATATCAACATAGCGCAGTCTCTCTTGAGCATTCTTTGTGCTTTATCATCTTAAATATCTTGCATCCCTATTGGTCTAAACAGTCACCATTCTGCTCATTGGATAGTTGTAATTAGTCCACCACTGCATGAATGCAGGACCAGGTACAGAACAAAGAATGCAACCTCAGCTTTCCAACCAGCAGGTTGATGCTCCGACCCCTACGCCTTGTGCTATGATCATGAGTGATGGAGCTGTTCCGATGCAAGCTACTTTCAAATAATGATCCACAAAGTTAATCAAAAGGGCTTCCCTGTTCAATATTTACCTGTTATTCATTGACAGTCACTGTCTGCATTGCCATCTATGATGTATAGAGTGGGATCAGGAATACTGAGCTCAAACAGAACCTCAGTGCCTCGCTGAAGTACCAGGCACAATAAAAGCTGAATTAAGCTGCTCTTCAAACCACCCCTGACACTAAATATGTCTGCATGAATTCCACAGCAGCAAAGCATTGCTCTTTCATGGATTTGGAGCCCAAATTAGCTGCTGATAATAAGAGAAATGAAAAGATAAACAACCACATGAGGGGGAAAAAAAGAGATATTAGGTATCAAAACATAAACATGGAGGGGAAAATAGTAATTTCCTGTACTTGGACAAAAAAATATTATTCCCTTCTTGATGTGATCTCCTTGCTTTTATGTACTAGGAAAGTCATATCTATCCTGAAAATTATTTTTCTCATTTTAATACACATTCAACATTTTAAGCTAAAAAATAATAAGAAAATACTGATCTTTTTATGTGTTCGGTATTTAAAAGCTGTCTGTCAGTCTGTCAATCAAATGTACCCAGAAGGGGATGTTGACTAGACTCCATGTCCACCCCTGAAAAGAGACAGGTAATCAGACTGATCATAATACAATTCTCCCATTTTATTTTTTAACCATCAGCTAGAGAGCAAGTCTTAATACGAGACCTTATTATTCACATTATCCATGCAGCATGGCAGGTTTGAATACAGGTGTTTAAAGGAGGAAAGTCATTCCAAATGTTAATCCTCTTTTAACTAATTTTTCCTGAACATTTACTTAGGAATGGTAAACAGTTTTTGAGCATTTAGTATGTACCAGGCATTGTTCTAAGTTACATGTATTAGTACACTTATTCTCCATGATAAACCCTATGAGAGAGACTATTATCATTACTCAGAAGAGGAAAATGGGGGAGAGCTTATGTAACTTATTCAAGATCACTCAGCAAAAAACAGTGGAACCAGGGTTTGCACACATCAGTCTCCATCAGAGCCTGTACACTTACCCTCTACACTGAAGTTGCCTCTAATTGCCTTTAGCACTACTGAAGAGGTAAGACAATCACTGGCCTTTAATAAGCACCTTAAGAAGATTTGTGGAGTAAATAAATGAATTAACATCTCTAAGGAACTTGCAATTTTATTGAGAAGATATTATCCACACACACACCCACACACTCTTTTATCCTTTAACTTTTATAAGTTTATGTCATGCCTCGCCACTCTGTGTATGAGTTCCTAAAGGTATGTATTTACATATATATGATTGAGTGCCCCCAAACATGTGATAGAGTAAACGACACATGAGGATTTAATCTTGGGCTCCATATTGACTTCCCTCTCTTCTCTATCCCCCCTCAATCCACTCTATCAGGAAATCCTGTTGGCTGTTCCTTCAGAATAGGTCAGAATCCTAAGTCTTCTCATCACCTCCACTTCTACACCACTGGTATGAGCCACCTTGCTTATGGCCATAGTCTCTAATCTGGTCTCCCTTCTTCCACCCTCAGCCCCCTGAAGCATATGCTCAGCCAGCTGCCAGACTGATCCTAAAAATTACAGTATGTCCCATTACTCCTCAATTCAAAACTCTTCCCAAGGCCCCATTTTAAGTAGAGTAAAAGCCAAAAGCCTTACATGGCCTGCCAGGGTCCTATGTGTGACTTTCCTATCACCTCAATGAACTGTCCCTTGCTACTGTCCTCCCTGCTCATACAGACCCCACCACACTGTCCCCCTTGTGGTCTTTGAACACATCAAGAATCCTTGAGCCGCAAAGCCTTCACTCTGCCTAGAGTATCTTCCTCTGCCTATCCAGATGCGTAACTCTCTCACATCCTTGGAGGAAAATGTCCTACTTTTAAATGGAGCCTCACCTATTTGAAACCATACCAAAAACTTCACCTCAACACCCCTAATTTCTTCTTAACCTGTATTTTTGTTCCATAGCACTGACCACCAAACAGACTATGTGATCTACTTGGTTTTCAACATTTGTTGTTTACTGCCTGTCTCTAATGCCCTCGAACTTGGAGGGCGAAGATTTTGGTCTTTGTTCATCGACATATCCCAAACAATAGTGCCTAGTTATAGAACGTACTCAACTAATGTGTTGAATTAAGAGAGGGAAGAAACCACTGTGGATAAAGCCAAGGCACAGAGATAGTGCACGTCTTGTACCTAACACAAGTAGACACGTTTCACAGATAGGAGCAGAGAGTCTGGGCTGAGAAAGACCTTGGGGGAGAAGAGGAGGCAAACTAGAGCAAGACTGGTGGGTTTTAAACACTAAGCTATAGACACCATGTGGTGAGAATGAACAATCAATGATTTTGAGCAAGGAAATTTGCTAGAAACATTACTTTAATCTGGTAACTATTTAAGGCAGCCCAGAAAGGACATTTGTACTGTCTTGCAAGGTACTTTGTGTACAGTAAACTCAAGTAGTTAATAAAACTGAATGAGGGCTTCCCTGGTGGTGCAGTGGTTAAGAATCTGCCTGCCAATGCAAGGAACACGGGTTCGAGCCCCAGACCAGGAAGACCCCACATGCCGCGGAGCAACTAAGCCCGTGCGCCACAACTACTGAGGCTGCGCTCTAGAGCCCGCGAGCCACAACTACTGAAGCCTGTGCGCCTAGAGCCCATGCTCCACAACAAGAGAAGCCACCGCAATGAGAAGCCCGCTCACCGCAACTAGAGAAAGCCCGCGTGCGGCAACGAAGACCCAACGCAGCCAAAAATAAATTAATTAATTTTAAAAAAACTGAATGAGATGAGAGATAAGACAAGTAAGGGGGAGACCTTACTCCCCCTCCCGCTCGAGGGCTTTTTGTTTGTTCATTTGCTTGGTTTAAGGTTTTTTCCATGTAAAATAGAGATAAAATACAGTTCACTGGGTTGCTTTGAGGATCAATTGCGAAACACCTAGAAGTGCTTGCAAATTTGTTGGTCTTTAGATGCAGAGGTTGATATAAAGTGGATCACAAGCAGAGACATCAAGCAGTTTGGAAATATAAAACTTGAATTTGGAAAGAGGTAGGGCTTGATATAAAAGTTTTGGATTCATCCATTTCTGTGTGATAACTGCAGTGTAACAGCAGATGAAGTTTCCAAAGGGGAGACCTAATTTGCCTCCACACTCAAGGGTACACAGCTGGGAACACAAAGGACACTGCATGTTTAAGTGACTAATGTTCAAATATAAGAAACTTCCCTCCTCTACAGGTAAGGCTTTAAGCTCCTCAGAGTCTTATTCTTTTGCAGCAATAGATTTCATTAGACTATCCTTCAGTAGAGGATGAATGTTTTTCTGAGGAAAACTATCATCCTGCTCCAAAGGGCCACATCATTCTGTTTAAAGGGGATAAACTGCTGGGCCAGACTGACTCAGATTATTCTGCTATAAATAGTCAACAGATTAAACTTTATCAGCTGTGTAAACCGAGCAACTGGCCTACCGTCTCTGAGCCTTCATTTTCTTCAGTGCAAAATTAGTATACTACTTACTTACTTCAAAAATGGTTATTTGGGGGGCTTCCCTGGTGGCACAGTGGTTGAGAGTCAGCCTGCCGATGCAGGGGACACGGGTTCGTGCCCTGGTCCGGGAAGATCCCACATGCCGCAGAGCGGCTAGGCCCGTGAGCCATGGCCGCTGAGACTGCGCGTCAGGAGCCTGTGCTCTGCAACGGGAGAGGCCACAATAGTGAGAGGCCCACGTACCACAAAAAAAAAAAAAAAGTTATTTGGGTCAATTATCATAATGCCTAAAAAACCACAGAACACCACAGTTGGAACCTGTTACTTCCTTTCCTTCTGATTTAAGCTAATCAATTACCACATCTGTATTACTAGTTATGGAAAACCAGCCAACACAGAAGAATGGTGAAACTGAAACCTAACTTCATTATCAAGAGTTAAAACTTCTCTTGTCCACAGAAGTATCAATTTAGCCTCACAATGAAAGGCCTCAGCATCAATGGGTATTTCCTTTTGATGGCAGAATAAATCCAGCTGTATTGTCTATGTCTCAGAGCCTCGAATTTTGAGGACACTCTGTACCACAGCAGTCATTTGTGTCCTGCAAATTTCTCCTGAACAGAGCGAATAAAGGTACCTGTGGTGCAAGTGAACCAAACTTGCCACTAGATCCTTATAAAAATACACAACTGGACTTCCCTGGTGGTGCAGTGGTTAAGATATCCACCTGCCAATGCAGGGGACACGGATTTGATCCCTGGTCCAGGAAGACCCCACATGCCATGCAGCAACTAAGTCCCGTGTGCCTCAACTACTGAGCCTGCACTCTAGAGACCGCAAGCCACAACTACTGACCCTGTGTCCACAACTACTGAAGCCCATACACCTAGAGCCTGTGCTCCGCAACAAGAGAAGCCACTGCAATGAGAAGCCCATGCACCGCAATGAAGAGTAGACCCCGCTTACCTCAACTAGAGAAAGCCTGCACGCAGCAACGAAGACCCAACGCAGCCAAAAATAATAAATTTATTTTTTTAAATATGCTACTTAAAATCTGCCTGCCCATAATTTTAGTTTAGTCTCCCCTTCCCCAAGGCATTTCACAAGTGTGATAAATTAAAAAAAAAAAAAGACAAAACAGCATTCTTCATTCTTACCAGCCTCATATAAATTGTTACTAGCTTTGGGCAAGCAGCATTCAGAAAAGAGGGTAAACAATCTTGCTATCAGATGAATTTATAGATCATCAATTTTACAAGAACTCAAGAATTTCTCCTACCCTCCACTTTCATCCCCACTGGATGTGTCTCCAAATCTCTCCTTTTAAAAACATGGTGACATGACCACCACTGCTTTCACTGATATTAATTCAAGACTTAGGACACCTGGTGAATTTCTCCAGGGGATGAGAACTGGAGCTGCTGCTTATTTTCCCCTTGCAAGCCATCAAGCAGTTAGGCAGTCCCTGGAAAAGCACGCTGCTTCCCTGGAAGTGAGCAAAGACCACGCTGTTATCACAGGTATCCCCCGCTTTTCTAAAATTTGCTTTACACCACTTTGCTTTTATGAAAGACTACATTCGTACCTGTTTTCAATAACTGAAAGAAATCGGAAGAGGACTTTCACATTTGGGGAAAGGGCAAAAGCGAAAATAGCCTTCAGTGTTTGTTTTGCGGTGAGAAGTTACAGAGGCAGTGAGCTCACCCTGAGCAGTGAGAGGCACCACCAAGTTCCTTCCCCAGGAACTATGCTCTGCATCTCAGCATCAAACCCTCATAGCTTTGAACTGTGTTTGTGAGCATGTGTCTTCATCTCCATTTATTTTGTGCATCTGTTAGCAAGACGGGTCCTAAGGTAATTGCTTCTTCACTTTACATCATTTTGGCTTACAAAGGCTTTCCTAGGAATGCTCTGCTTTCTGATGGCAAGGGAATCCTGCACTGCAAATGTTAATTCTTCATCAGGAGATCCAGCTGGTGTCTAAAGCACATGGAATGGGAAACTGTGCCCAACAGAGCCATGCCAATTTCACTCCTAAACCAATTTTGTTAGTGTGGTTGGAGAGTGGAAGCAAAGAAAAGAATCATCAAAAAGACCATGCACCTCTTCTGGTTTAAAGTCCAAGGCATGCAATCGGCTGTGATTCACTCTGAGCACCCCTGACAGGCAATAGTCAAGGAAATGAGGCTGTTATGGAAGCTTATGTTGGTTGAAATGCAAGTGATAAGAATTGCTAGAGAGAGAAACAGGCCTCTCGTCATTGGCACCTAATGAGAAAAAGCAAAGAGTGAGGCCTTATAATATAAAATCTTCTATGTAAATACTACTGCATTTAATATTTATTGCAGGGAGTCTTTATAAATGAGCTGAAGGAAGGGAAAGGAAATTAGGTTTTAAATAAGATACGATGATAGTCTATTTAATCACATAAATATCAAGTGCTCAATTCCAAAGAATCCTCACACTAATATGTGAATCACAAAGGTCTCAAGTTGGCCAACAGAAAATCACTCAAGTATACTTTCCTTACACTCTGGTTATTGAACCAAAATCCTCCCAGAAACCAGACCTCTCTCTGCTTTGAGAACTAGATGAAAACATCTCAATGCTGAACACAGTAAGTAGCATTCTTTTTAAGCAACCTAAGGATTGATGTAGCAGATGTGGCATGTGAGAGAATGAGTTTGTAAAGTAGCCAGAAAACTCCGTCTAATCACTTAACGGTTACCTCTCATACATGTACATATTCTGATCTAAAAAAAGCTGTATGGGACTTCCCTGGTGGTGCAGTGGTTAAGAATCTGCCTGTCAATGCAGGGGACACGGGTTAGATCCCTGATCCGGGAAGATCCCACATGCCGCGGAGCAACTAAGCCCCTGAGCCACAACTACTGAGCCTGCACTCTAGAGCCCGCGAACCACAACTACTGAGCCCATGCGCTGCAACTACTGAAGGCCACGCGCCTAGAGCCCATGCTCCACAACAAGAGAAGCCACCGCAATGAGAAGCCCACGCGCTGCAACGAAGAGTGGCACCCGCTCGCCACAACTAGAGAAAGCCAGCAACGAAGACCCAACGCAGCCAAAATAAATAAATTGATTAATAACTTTTTTTAAAAAAGCTGTACGTTGCTCGAGCCCACTATACCCTTCTCACCATTAGCTTCATCCTCTAACTTTCTACCTTTCAATGATGGACTCTCTAGATTAAAATACTGAGAGGATAGAGAAGGATTTTTCTGCTGAAAATTTTATCACTAGTTCTTGTTTTTTCTAACTAAAGAATTTAAATTCCCCACACAAGAAAGTAGTAAAAGTTCAGAAAGGAAACGCAAACTGCAACAGGAAAAAATATACGTTGTGTAAGACAGCAAATCTCTGCAGGAAGTAGTTTCTATATGGAAGGTGACTAGTTTCCAACTTCCCTTAAATAAGTTGCTTGTGGACAAATTAGAGCACTTGGCCCCAGATATCTGTCAGCTGAGGCAACTTGTGGATGGATTCACAAGGAAAACCTATATATGTGGATATAGAACTATCAAAGATGACATGCATATAAACACACTTATACGTAAGGATAGACACCAAATTGTTAGTGGTAGCTGTCTATGGGTGGTGTGATTACAAATGCTATGTTTTTTTATGTTTATATGCATTTTCTACATGCTCTGGAATGAAATGTGTTGCATCTCTATTCAAAAAGAGCTTTTCCAAAAGAAAACAATATAACTAATCTAGCAATCGCAACCCACCCCCTAGGCCACCAACCCAGAGCCATGGCATTGGACTTAATGAAAGGTAATTCCACGAGTATCCCCTTAACACAAGTTGATGTCCTGCCACAGTGTACTCGATAAGCTCCAAAGTAACACAAATCCAAGGTCATTACTGAGCAGAGGACAGGGAATTCCCTGAATCAATAGACAAATACATGGAAATAAAATTTCTGAGTGAAGTTGAAAACAATCTCTCCCCTTGGTTGTTGGTCAGACTATTAAGGGGGGTACGCTGATTATGTATCTTCTCATTTAAGTGGATAAAAAATCCTGTTGCATTTTTTCTTCTGTAAGCTTATACATACTTTTAACACAGATCATAATGCTTTTTAAGTGGCATTTCCATTTTAATGTATTTTCCATTGGAAATTTAAGAAAATATAATCTTCCTAAGCATATGAAATTTGCTGGTGTATGAAATTAACAGTGATGCTGAATGTTCACTAAAGTTCACAATTATTCCTTATAATGCAATGCTGTATTTTGAATGCTATGAAAGTGGAAATTCTTGCATCTATATTACATAACACATGGTAATAAATGGCAAATTTAACATACAACTCAGGATGTGTTCCTTTAGGAACGTTAAATTCAACATTTCCATAGTCATAATGGCTTATCTTGCTGGAGGCTAAATGATTATTTCCATTTTGTAAACAAGAGCTCTATGAGGTGAAGAGTCGTACCCTAAGTTAGATGAGTAACAAAGCACTGCTCGTTTAGTGAGTTTTTACTATATGCCAAGCAGCATAGTAAATGTTTTTGTGGTTTAGACCTTACGCTCTGCAGTCAGACAGATTGGAGGTCTAACGCAAGGGTCAGTAAACTCTTTCTGTAAAGGGCCACACAGGAAACATTTGAGGCTTTGTGGGCCATATGGTCTCCGTCACCACTACTCAACTCTGTCATGGGAGCACAAAAGCATACATAGACAGTGCATAAGTGAATGGGTGTAGAAGTGTTCTAATAAAACTTTATTTACAAAAACGGGCAGGGGCAACAGATGTGGCCAGTGAGTCATAGTTTAGTGATGCTGATCCAAACCCCACCATATCCTACCTTCTTAACCTTGAGTGAGCTACTCTATAAGTTATCTGTAAAATGGTGGTAATAAATATACCTAGTGCCTACGTTTATTGTAAAGACTTTTAAAATGTATATATTAAGCTACTAGCCCACTGCCAGACATCAGTATCCGGTAAAAGATTAGTAATGTTAGCCATTATCATCTTCTTTATCATCACATTGACCCTCAAAACAACTATGAGATAATTATCGGTTTTGCCTCCATTTCAGAGGTGAGAAAACAGAAGCTTAAAGAGTTCAGTAACTTGGCCACTGTCCCACATCTAATAGATAATTGTGGGGCTAGGATCAAACTCAGATCCATTTCCAGGAGGTTTAGCTCTCTCTAGCAATGATTAAATATTATTGCGTGGACTTGTGGATCTAAATTGGACTAAAGCATAATTCTTCTACTCTGAGGCATAAACTAAGACCAAAAATTCACTGAAGACATCTTTACAAACAACATACAGAACAAGCTGTTCTTAAAGTGAAGAGAATTTATTAAAACCACGGTTTATAGATAAGTTTGCTCTATTATTTTTTAAATCTGCGCACAAGCACATTCGTCTCCGTCCCTCTCTGAAACCACCCGTTAGCGATTTTGAACACTGTAGTTGAACAGCATGCCTACAAAAGGCTCATTGTAGCTCTATTCCTGTAACCTTGACCTTTACTTTCTGTTCTCAAGTTTCTAGAGTTCTCATACATACTGCAGGTGTCACTAACCAATTATTTTTAAAAATCTAGGCAGTCACTTCTCTCATAATGAAAATATACACTCTGGTGAAGCCAATTAATATTCTTTCATTTTAAATCATGCCTCCTGTGCCTGTGCATTTTTACTCTCTGGCATTCCTTTATCTTGAATTACAAGTGGTCTGTGAGGAGAAAGGCAAATATGAAGCACCTCAAGCCAAGAAAAGCAGTGAATTTGTGGACAGGTCCTGAACTGGATTTCATATTGGGAGAGTCCTCCAAGATGTTTATAAATCAAAAATAACTTCAAACTAACAAACACAGGATGACTGCACACTCTTCCATGCAAAGCACACTAAATAACTTTCTAAACAGAGGAGGCGCTGAGGCCATGGGCCACTCCGCGGCAGCTTTCCTGCCTCAGGTCTAAGCTGCTTCCAGAGCTGTTCTCTAACAGGCAGTCCGTTCCACACTCTGCCCCTCCTGAAAACCCCTCCAGGGCCCCCACAGGAGGGCAATCTACCAGATGCCTTTGCTCCCCTTCTCCAATCTTAACTGTCGCCTTTTCCCCAGCCCTCCACTCCTGACACGTGCCATTTGTGATCTGCTACACAAGAAATACTCTTCTTTTAGCCTAAATCACTACCTCAGGCACCCCTCCCCCAAATCAGGTATCTCCTCCACCATGAAGACTCCACGGCCCACCCTGACTATTAAAAATACCTCTTGCATGGCGTCACTTCCACAGTTTGCACTCATCTCACCAGAGGCACCTCTCGCATGGAACCCCAATTACTGGTTTACATCTCAGTCTTCTAGGCTCCTGGAGGGCAGAAGTCTCTTAGTCACCTTTGACCAAGTCAGTTTGTGTAAAATAGCACCTGACTCATGGGTGGCAATCAAAATACATTCGTTAAATGAATAAATTAGTTCCTTTTAAAGCTAGTCCTAAATAATACACTTGTATGCCATCACATTACCAAGATACGCTACTTCAAGTCATTTGCAGGCAAAATCATTGGTGTGATGCTAAAATTAACTGGGAGAAACCACCAGAAACCATGCTGAGGTCTGAAAGGCATGATGTGGAAATCAGAATTCATTTGGACGTTGAAAGGCTTGAAGCAGTTCTTGCTGCGAAGATCAACGTCTGTTTAACATGCAGATTCTATTAGAGCTCTTTATGAAGTTCACTGTATATTTCGCTTTTCTCAATTCTTAGGTATTTACTGATCCAAACACAACTGGCGTTAATTATTCTAATGTGCGTGAGGTGGGGGATGAGGATCCAGTGTAATAGCAATCAATCAATCGGGTTAAACAACCAGTAAAAGAACTTGCTGCTGCCACTGGAGCCTCCTTGACCTTTCCCTCCCCTTCAGCACTGGTGACCATCTATCCCCCAGCAGCCTGCCTGACAAGGCACCTGTCTTGTTCTCCTTAATTGGGAGGACACGTGCAAGTGGTTAGCACTCTGTCTGGCACAACACAGCAGATGAAGACTGGTGAATTTCTTCTTTCTTCATTCATTCTCCTCCTCTTACTCCTGGACCCTGTTAATTCCTTCCCTCTTCTGAGTCTGAATCTTCCCACTTCAAACCCCTACTTCGTGGCAAAGGCCAGCCTCAATACTGTCCCGAACAGGAGAACACCCTCCTTCTGGGTTTGTCCCTCCAGGCCCAGGTTAACTCCTCCAATCCCTGTCATGGTGTCTGAAATTACTCTGTTGGAGAAGTCACCCTTTTTTGCTTGAATTCTTTACTTGGAGTTGCTTATTAAAATTCAAATGGAAGAGTAACATTATCAGTTAACAACACCTGACCCTCAATGAGGGGGACAGACAAAAATGTATGCCCCGCCTCTTTGGGGAAAGGCCCAGGCATGAAACATTACCCAGGTATCCAGGTGGAGTAAATTTCACAGAGGACGAAGATGGGCTTGGAATGGAGAAGAGAGGAAACAAAGACAACCCTCACAAACTTGCCAATGTCTCCTTCTCTTTAGGTGATACCTGTCTAGTCAATTACAAGCACCTTCTCAATCTTGGCTGCACTTTGAGACTAGGAACCCTGAGTTAAACCTCTTTGTTCAAAATAGGTACAGCAGTGCCCACTGACATGGCACGTAGCATAGGCTCGATAAATATCAGTAACTTAACTTCCAGTCTCCCCAGACTCGTCTTAAAGCTGTGCTCAACAACAGTCATTTCAAGGATGCCCAATCTTCCTCGAATCCCTCTACAGTAGTATCCAACCAGATAGCTAAATTGTGGCAAACTTTAAGGCCCTAAAGGCCTTTCTCAGCTGACTCTTTCCTACCTAGTTATCTTTCCCCACAATCACATATTAACACAGGTAATTTAATGAATTTATTGCTACAATTCCATCTCATGTCTGTGAAAGTTTCCTTTCCTGTGACTCAAATATCTCCTTGTCTTTCTTTAAAAATAAAGTTTAAAGTTATCCTAATTATTATGGAGGGGGATATTTTTTTCCAACTCATACATACTACTTTTACTTTTATGACTGAAAATAGAAAAAAATAAGACAACTGTTTTAATTACAAATAACCATGTCATCTCCCAATCCAGTCTACTGCTTTATAGATGGGTTCACTAAAATCTAAAGATACTATTGCAAACTATAAGGAGAGCTAAAAATGGAGAGAGGGGTCTGGGATCTAAAAGTTTCAGTACTTAGCGAAATGACAGCTTAACATAAAGCAATGAAATTTATAAAGTATTTACAATGTGGTTAGCATTCTTGAAAACACTGTATTCCTACCCCTTGCCAAAAAAACTTAATATCACCAATTACAATTTGAAGTTTTAAACTGTCCATGTCATAGTCATTTAATGTAAGAAGTTAGGGTAACTACCATTATTCTGAAACCATAAATTATGGACATTTTGAAATAATTAATCACAGGTTTCATATTCCTATGCACTTTAAACTTCAATATCATTGAAATGATTTAATTATTTTAATAATTCCCAGTAACATCTAAATGCAACATATAAAATGCTTTAAAATGTAAAATAATTCACAATAATTATAAAGCCATAGAATTACAGTTGGAAGGAATATCACTCCTCTTAAGTGATATATGCTGGTAAATATTTAACAACTACGTGGGGGTAGGAAAGCGTCTAATTTGCAGCATTTTCCAATTTCCATAGTGAAAATACTTTGCCCAATTTCAAGTCACCAGTATGAGGTCAGGGGTCAAAGAGTTGGAAAGATGAGCATACAGCCTGCTCTCATGAGCCTATCCAAGTTGGCTCCAGCACATCCTAGATAGGAGAGACCAGACAGTCCTCAACCCTTTCCACAGACTGACCATTTCTTTATGACTCACGGTACCCTGAACACTTACTGATGTGATACCCACACGTCATTATGTTTACATGTCCACCTACCAGCTGCTCTAGCGGCTTTCAATCTTTTTTTGGATATAAAACACAGTGACAAACACATTTTAAGTGATAACCACACCCCATGTACACACATACGTGCAGTTTTAGGTACACATACACACACATAAAAACCGGAAGCCTCACAAGATAAAACACACTCTTCCTAAGTGCGATGCACTAAAATTTTCTATTATCTTCCAGCTCATTTTTAAATATCTAATCTTGATCCACCAAATTGGATTCATACCCCAATATTCCAGTAGGGCCCCCAAATTAAAAAGCAGTGCTCTACTAGACGCTAAGCTCATTGAAGATAGGATTATATGTCTCTTGTCTATGTCTAGCCCTGTGTCTAGTAGTAATTATTGAGGCCCAAGAAGGTTAAGTAACTGCCCAAAGATGAACCTGTCATCTTTGATAAAAGAGCCCTCAAGGAAAGTGATAATTCATTACACAGAATCAGGATGTTCATGGCTTGACACAGAAAGCTAGAGGGTCTTCTAAGACAGCCACTCCTTCAGCAGAAATTAATGGAAGTTTTTTTTTAATTGTACTAAAGCCATCAATGATGGAACTTTGGCCGTTTACCCACCGTAGCATTAGGGCCAGCCCTGCCGTCTGCCTAGGATGACTAGGCAAATCTGAGTGATCAGTGTTTCCCTTTTACTGATAACGTTCACCCCTAAAAAGTGTTGAAAAGATACCCATCTTTTTCACAAAACATTTTCAATCCTCTAGGGAGGGGACCTATACAAAGGCTGGTTAATAGTAAATATATTATATAGAATATACATACTCCTATATATAATATATATTAACACCAGCTTTCCAATACCCAGCAGCCAAAGGTGTAGCTGGAGAAAACACTGAGGAAAATAAAGTCAGGATCCACAGCTTTTTCTCTTCAATGTGCTCTTGCACCACATGCTTTTTTATAGGTGCTATTAAATGTACACTATAGTTTCAAGACAATCCAGATAAGCATCTTCACTAGAATACACAGCACCATTAATCATCTCAGTGACAATGCTCCCATTTAACATCTTGGGGATTTCCTCCCCTTCTTCATCATTTATTTGCCAATATTTCCTTGTTATGAATATCCCCCTAGTGACTTTCTCTGGCAGTCACAGCTGTGCTGCCTACTGTGTCTACCTTGACTACAAATAACACCAATTCTTAAAAAAGCAAGCCCTTCAGATGACACCTACGGTTAGAAGAGACGCCTTCCTGTGGACTGAATTCCTGGAGACGGAGGAGACGCCATCCACCCATCCTCACTCTCGGGAGTTTAAACAGACAAGCCTCAGCCTTTAAGTAGCTAGGAATGTCAGACACGTGACACTGGCTTAATTACAAATGAACAACAGTTGGCTGAATGGTCAACAATTAACGGCTGCTTTAATACGGTCTTTAAAGGACCCCCTTCTTCTACAGCAAAAGGCTTCCTCAAAGTATCCATGAATCACAACAAAGCCGCAAAATCACTAACAAATTACAGAAACCTGACCACCAAGAGCCTCAGTAATTATGACTCACAGATAATAAGAATTTTCAAAAAATATTCATCAGAAAAAAATCTGCATTATAATTACACTAATTCTGATGGAGAGAATAACACTAGCTAGACAACAGATTATCAAGAAATAAAGCCAGAGATAAATAAGTTGCAAAGATACAGGAAAGAGTCCCAGTGCCATCCATTTTGCAACCATTTCAGAGAGCATCCTCCAGGGGCTCCAGGATTTCTTGATATTTTATAAAATGGAAACCATGAAAGAAAACGCTCTACATCCAATTGGGGAAGTAAATAAAAGTAGAACTCACCAGCTTGTATTCAGAAAGGAGGTTTAAGGAAAAAGGGTACTTTCTTCAATAATGAAACTCTACTGCCAAAGAAGAGTTTGCAGTCAAAAACACACCAAAGTATATTTGAAAAGTATATCCAGAAAGGCTAATGCCTTCAGTGAAATTATGTTTACCTTACTTTACACTTTCTATAGGGGGATTTAATTAATTAAAAGTAAATGTTGCTTCCATCAATATTTCATAACTTTTCTGGAAAGCATAAATTTTTTCATTTGGGGGAAGACTCCAATTTAGATTATTGTGTTAGACAAACAAAAACCAAAAACTTTCTTCTTAGCAAAAGCAATACAAGTCAAGCTAAGATACATTAAAATGCCTTTCCTTCCCAGAGCAGAGTGTTTATTTCAGTGATAGCAACAACACCTGGTTACCAACAGTGCAGATTCTGTTAAGTAATGGACCAAGCAAATGGCAGCAAAGGCAGAGGACTCAACTTCAATTTAACTGTCCTGTAAGGTACATAGTAATTAGCTGCAAAGCTCTGAAATCTTAGCTAGCATGTTAAGTCTGCTACATGACAGTATAATTTGACTTCTTAAAGGATTATGCAAATTACAACTCATCATTCCATTACAGGACTGGAAAAAAGTGACAGCTAATTTATACATAACACACCTTTCAAATCCCTAAGATGCATAGCACCTGTGCAATGTATTTTGCCGAGATTTTCTTGCATATAAGTACTTGTTTATTGCAATATAACGAAGCTTACCTAAGAGGTTTAATATAGTCATTTAAAAAAAAACCTTTTAGACCACAACTTCAAAAGAATAAACATTCTTTTCTGTCTTGATTTCATAGGCAAAATTTTTGGTT